>NW_015175455.1:76497-109328 GCF_001447785.1 Gekko japonicus
CTCATTGCATGACCCTCCCTTATGCAGTGATGCACAGCAGTGGCTTGTAGAGGCCTCCCTTCAAACAGATATTTTGTGTGACGTGGACCACAGTTGTGGGTCAGCAGTGGTTATATTCCATGCGGACTTCAACTCTTGATTTGTCTGTCATGTAACAAAACAATGCAGTTGATTGATAATGTCAGGACCACTATTACTGAACTGTGCAAGTATTTCTGTTTAAAGAAGGATTCACTTAGTACCTGTGATCTGTAGGAGTTGTTATAAGAATATTATAAAATTATGAGTTTGCGTTCGGCACTGACAGACTTAAGAGTGATCCTGCTTAGGGCTTACTCCTAGTAAAATGTTCTTAGGGGTGCCTGGTCAACTGTGTTGTCCAATAATAATACTGGACTACTTGTGGTGGAGCAATATTGCTGATTATGTCAGCTCTTAGTGGATTGGGGGACATAAACTCTGGAAATTGCCATTATGCAGGTGATTTGCTGCAGTGCGCATTTTTTACACTGCTTTGAAAACTCCCAGCAAGAATGTTTTGGAGTGGTGTAGGAACATGCAGCATGAGCCTAAGAAATTCTTATATTAAGGTAGCTACTACATGCAAATGGCTCTCCCCTGCGAACAGCCATTTCCAATAGCTTGTATGATAACCAAAGCAGGCCTAGCTAGATTTCTGGAAATTTTGGCAGGGAGAGGTGAGAAAACAGATCAACTTTTGGAAGAAATTAAATTATATCCGATAATTTTCTTATCAAAATTATACTTAACCACTTTAACATAAAATGCATCATTTATAACTTAGAATTTTAAAAGGTACTGTTTGACACAAATGCCTTAGATTATATAGAAGTAAAATTCTCGATATACCAAATCACAGACTTTATCCTATATTTGCCTTGTATGCTGTGTTAACTCCAGTTTCATAGAATCATAGAGTTGGAAGGGGCCATACAGACCATCTAGTCCGACACCCTGCCCAATGCAGGACCAATCTAAAGCATCTCTGACAAATATTCATCCAGCCTCTTCATGAAAGCTGTCAGTGGCGGGGAGCTAACCACCTCTCTAGGAAGCTGATTCCACCTTTGAACTACTCTGACCGTGAAAAGGTTTTTCCTAATATCCAGCCGATACCTTTCTGCATGTAATTTAAACCCATTGCTTTGTGTCCTATCCTCTGCTGCCAACTGGAACAGCTCCTTGCCCTCCTCCAAATGACAGCCTTTCAAATATTTAAAGAGAGCGATCATGTCCCCCCTCAATCTCCTCTTCTCCAAAGGAAACATTCCCAAGGCCCTTAACCTTTTCTCGTAGGGCTCAGTCTCCAGACCCCTGATCATCCTTGTTGCTCTCTTCTGCACCCTCGTGATTTTGTCCACATCCTTTCTGAAGTGAGGCCTCCAGAACTGCACACAGTACTCCAGGTGCGGCCTGACCAAGGCAGTATACAGAGGGGCTATGACCTCCTGTGATTTCGATGCTATGGCCCTTTTAATACAACCCAAGACTGAATTTGCCTTTTTACCATTGCATCACATTGACTGCTCATATTTAGTTTACAGTCCACTCTTACCCCAAGATCTCTTTTGCATACACTACTCCCCAGAAACGTATTCCCCATCCAGTATTTGTGCTTGACATTTTTGTGGCCCAGATGTCATACTGTGCATTTATCTTTGTTGAACTGCATCCTGTTTGCAACTGCCCACTTCTCCAGAGTATTCAGGTCTTGCTGAATTTTAACTCTATCTTCTTGGGTGTTTGCTACTCCTCCCAATTTGGTATCATCAGCAAATTTAATGAGTAGCCCTTCTACCCCTTCATCCAGATCACTGATAAAAATATTGAATAGTACCAGGCCCAAAACCAAGCCCTGCGGCACCCCACTGGACACCTCCCTCCAATCTGATGAAACGCCACATTGACCACCACCCTTTAGGTGTGGTCCTCTAACCAGTTCCCTATCCACCGAACTGTCCTATAGTCCAGTCCGCAGTCTTCCAGTTTTCCCATCAGAATGTCATGGGGAACATTATCAAAAGCTTTACTGATATCCAGGTAAATCACATCAACAGAGTTCCGATGATCCAGTAAGTTCATCACATGATCAAAGAAGGAAACCAGATTGGTCTGACAAGATCTGTTGGGGACGAAACCATGCTGACTTCCCCGGGTCACTGAGTGGTCCTTCAGATGCTTACAGATCAATCCCTTAAAAATTTGCTCTAATATTTTCCCAAGAACAGAAGTCAGACTGACTGGCCTGTAGTTTCCCGGGTCATCCTTCTTCCATTTCTTAAAGATTGGGATAACATTTGCTCTCCTCCAATCTTGTGGCACATTCCCAGTCCTCCAGGAGGCCTTGAAGATGATGGACAGAGGCTCTGCAAGTTCCTTAGAAAGTTCTTTGAGCACTCTTGGGTGCACACCATCTGGCCCAGGGGATTTGTACTTTGTTATATCATGCTGTTGCCAGTAAAGTGATATTTGTTTTTTATTTTACTAGATTAACTTTGACTTGGATAGCAGTACTAGCTTCGTGGATTCCTGAACTACCTGTATTTAAGAATAAGTGGTACAGGTGAGTTTTATGTTCTTGAATGCACTGCTTGGGTAATGTTGAGAGCTGACTTGGCTGTTGTACATGTTGCCACCAAGCCCTTCAAGTAGAAGAGTAGCTTCATATAGGAATGCATCTCCCTCTGATGCAGAGACCAAAATGGAGTTGAAAACTATGAAATGGAAGTCTTTATTACTGCTCTCTATCACTTCCTTGTCGATAAAATTGCAACAGTTTATACGTATAATTCTGAGAGCAGAATGTATGAAACAGCATTTATATATCCTTGTGTGTTTTGCAAGTTGTTATGAAACCTTGGTGAGATTACTCCCATATTTCTTTTCGGTTATTTATATTCATTTCACTTGTATATCAACTGATACGTGAGTTGCAATTTATACATTTTGTGGCAGTTCTAAGGTTTTAAAACAAAAGGAACTGCAGTAATAAATTCATCTGTATGAATTATTCATTTCTCTGACCTTTTGGCTAATATCAAGTGTGTTGTTACTGATCTAAATTTCATTTACTTCCTGTAGTGTCTATGATCATTTCTCTGCCTTTTGGCTAAAATCGTGTTGTTACTGATCAAAATTTCATTTACTTCCTGTAGTGTCTATGCAAAACACTCTTCTTCCACATCATTGTCTGTCCCATGGCTAACACTGCTCCGTAGAGGGTTGTTGAATTTAAAAAGTTTCCTGAGTCTTCCAGTGATGCTTTTGTCTGTAAACTATGCTTCATTCTTCCATGGTCAGTAATGTGTCTTTACACATTTTGCGTTTAAGCAAACCCTGTAAAATGGGCACAATAATTGTTCTTTCACTCAGATTCATTGCTTCAGACAACATCATTACAACTGGAAAGCAACATTTGGCCCATAAAAAAACTGTTGCTCTTTAGTGCAGCATGAGATGCAGAGAAAATCAAAAAGTGGGGGGAGAAAGAAAAAAAATATTGGCAGGTCCTTCCTTGTCAGTACAGGCACTCAGCACATGATGACCATTAACTCACATTTCTGATGGAATCAGATCTGGAACTGGTACAGATCACTTGTCAATGGCATTTAACGTGGAGTGAGATGGGTCTTGTCTCTCACCAGCATTTTCAAACGCCCCTAGGGAGTTATGTTCTGGGAGCCTGATAAATGGGCTCGTTAGCGGATGGCCATCTCGCCAGCTTCAATGCAGCATGAGATGCAGAATAGCTCTGCCCTTCAGCTGCTCTTTGGAATCTCTCTCTTCCAATAGGCAATGTAACAGTAAACACAAGATAAGGGAAGTCTCCTGGGGGCGCTTTCCTTAGAACAGTCTTTGCTTCGTCTCTGGTGTGTTATCTTGAGTTCTTGAGTATGTAGATGGTAATTCTTGGTTTTAACTGAGTAACCCATTCTATATGAACCTAGCCTGAGTTTGTCATTTTGCAAATGGTATTTGTATGTGGAACCATTTCCACCAGCTCTATGGTTAACAAAAAGGCCAATGCACTCCATTGCAAGGATGCAGAAAGGTCTGAGCTCTATTTTTCTTTCTCAGATTTCTAGATGAATGCCATAATGGAAACCCCTGAGCTGCCCGCAGTATTTGATGGGGTGAAGTTGGCTGCTGTAGCTGCTGTTCTCTACATCATTGTTCGCTGCCTCAACCTGAAGAGCCCAACTGCCCCTCCAGACATTCTTTACCAAGACACTCCTTTGTCTCGCTTCCTACTCAAGTCCTGTCCTCTTCTGACCAAAGAGTGAGTTGCGGACTAAGCTAAGAAGCTGTTTTTGTATGTAAGACAAGATGCTGTCTTGAGAAATCAAAGTGTGGGAGATGAAGAGATCTTTTTTTTGCCAACAGAATGGAAAAGCAACCTAGTTTCCCTGTTGGCAGCCAAGAATGAAAGGGCCTCTTCATACGTTACTTTTAGTATGCACAAATCCACTTGGAAGCACATATATAAAAACAGTTACGGGCTTGACTGCATCTTTCTGCGTATGAAGCTTGGGCTTCCTGTCATTTTTTATTTTTTGTGTGTGGATAGGCCCCAATGACTACCTTGCATAATCAGTCCAAGAGCCACGTAGTCTAGTGTGCTGTTCCAGTGGGAGTCAGTAAGATGGTTTCAGTTATTCACAACCTAAGCATGAAAGTGATTGTCTTACCCCATTTTTTTTTTGTCCCCAGTATGGTATTCTCAACATCTAGGAGGAATAGCCTAGAATCAGAGAGATTTTTAAAAATGCTTTGAATTTCCTATATCCTGTAGGGATGTAAATTTAATTTTATAAAGCAAACATTTAAACTATCAAAATTATTTAAATATTTTAATATTAACAATGTTTAAACATTAACAAATTCACAATTTATCCAGCCCACATACATACTATTACATATTATTAGCTCTGCTATTGATTTTTATTAAGAAAAAAATAACTTATTAACATGCCTCCGGTGTCAGTCTTGTGTGCAGACAATTATCAGTAAGGCCCAGTATTGGACACAGACAGTCCTACAATGTGCAGGTGACTCTTTGCCAATTTTCTAAGCCTTGAAGAAGAAGAAGAGTTGGTTTTTATACCCCACTTTTCACTACCTGAAGGAGTCTCAGAGTGGCTTACAATCGCTTTCCCTGCCTCTCCCTTTATGAAAGGTATTTAAATATTTATATAAACAGTAAAAATTAGATCCACAAGTACCCTCTTTAATCTGCTTCTACAAAATTGCTTTAATTGTATTTAATTGTTCTATAGTTTCAGGAGCAGTATTCATTTGCAGTATGGGCCCTGACCTGGACAGTCCAGCCTAACCTAATTTTATCAGGTTTCAAAAACTAAGCAGGGTCAGTCCTGGCTAGTATTTGGATGGGATGCCTTGAAAACACTACAGGGTTGCCATAAGTCAGCTGTTACTTGAAGGCAAAAAAAAAAAAGGCTTTGGGAAGTCTCATCAAATCTCTTTACTTCATGTGTAACATCAAATACCAAATGATGTTAAATGTCTTTTCATTGTTTTATCAAACAGTTATTACAGTAGGAAGAGAGTGCCTGAAATTTGGGGTCAAGCTATAGTTACAGGAGTTACAAAGTTTGACGTGTCTCAGAGCCTGAAACTATTTGTCACTAGGTCTCATGGTATGGATAGTACTGCCATCTTGCTGAAACTAAGCAGGTGTCATGTCTGGTCAGTGTTTCTGTAGAAGTGGTCATAAGCATAGGATCTTCCGAGGCATAATCTCTTAGTTTAGGGAATGGGTGATGAAAGACAACAGAAATGTTCTTTTCTCTGTCTTCTTCATAGATGCAGGAATTTCAGCAGATGCAGCTTTTTGTGATGTAGTGCTATAGAAGTGAAAGAAGTTGCATATGCTTCAGTTCTTTCTTCTGTACAGTTACTTAAGTTACAGGAGGCTTGTACTCCATTACAGAGGAGACATGCTCTCTGTTAGATTTGCTTGCCCTACTTGAAGCACTTGATGTTCATCAGTGTTTGTAGGTAGCTTTTAAACCTCTGCTGCACTGAAGCCTAGATTTTAAAAAAAATATACCTACCCCTAGAATACAAACTTGCATTTCCTGACATGGAAAGAAGAAAGCTGCCATGCAGTCGAGAGAGATTCAAAAGAGTGCTTCCTAATGATATTTTCTTGAATTGACCAGTCAGCACTTGGCTTCTCATATGACTTCCAGTGACTCCCTGCAAGTGAATGTGTTCCTTGTTAAAGCAATTTCTGTTTACATAGGAATGAAGCAAAAGGTATATTACAAACATCTCTTGCCTGTAGCACAGGAAACAGTTTTAATGTTTGGTTATGTTAACTATTGCAAGTATAAGAGCAATTGATTAGTATTTTGTTTAAACGTGAGTATAAAATCACTGGGATTGTTGGCTTCTGTGCCAAAATTGCTTATGTAAGTGATGCTATTATTTCATATTGGTAATGAACTCTTGCTGTTTTTTTCTAGTTTTAATGTTGGGGTGCTTAATAGTAGGTTTTTGGCACCACTTAATTTACAGTAGGTTATATTCTACTGTCTTCCTGATAGTGGAACCAGTTCTTGCCCTGTCTTTCCTGCACCAACTTCCTGTGATCTCCAAAAAATGGCGTTTTGGGGGGAAGGAGGACCCTTGCAGACAAAAGGCCATAGAGGTCAGGGGATTGCAACCAGGCCTCATTTCTTGCCAGAGTGCAGAGGAGCGACACTCCGGCAGTGAGGAGCCCAGGGGGCGGGCACACGCACCAAGCCCCCCCTCCTTTCCCGGCCCACTGGCCTACTCAGCGGAGCGCTGCCATGAGCTGGCCCTTGAGCTGCTTTGCCACTGCCTGGGCCGTGGCACCCAGCCTGCCCAGGCTCTGCCTGTCCTCATGCTGGCCCTGGCGCGGTGCCTCTGCAAGGCAGGTCCCGACAACTCCCGCAAGGCCTGCAAGGAGCTCCGCCCCGGTCTCCTGCACCTCCTCGGTCTCCTCCTGCGCCTCTGCCCCACCACTGCCCCGGCCCCCTACCTGCCGGAGGCCATGCGCATCCTCTGCACCGCCCTCCTCAACCCACGAGCACCCACGCACTTTCCAGCGCTTCCCGGGTGTCTCTTCCACGCCCCCCCCCCCCCTGTGCCACATTAAGGCAACTTGGTCAGCTGGAGACCTGCTTCATTTATGGGACAGGGTGGCTCGGAGGAGTCCCTGGAAAGTGGCACAGGAGCCCCCCCCCCCACCAGCCCACAGTAGAATAGAATTGCCGGAGGATGATGAAAGCAATCAGAGCCGCTTATTGGACAATTCCCTCGCTGTGCTTGATGCCCATTGGGTGGGTCGGCCTTTGATCAGCCTCTTGATGCAAAGCGGCTGGCACCACGCAGGCCAGTCCTGGGCAGAATCCTGGAGGGAGATGGGACTGATAAGGGGAGTAGGGTGGGAAGCCTTTCATGCCCCCGCCTGGGCTGGGCCAGGCTAGCAGGAGCCCTCTCCTTTGGGCGGGCGTGTGCGCTGCAATTTCTGCAGCTTCCCAGACAAGCCTTACGTGTGCCCTGACAAAAAGGGATCCCAGTGAAATCAAAGCACAAAACAAAACAAGACCAAGGCTTATTCAGGTACAAGCTCTCCCTTCTCTGTGAGGGCAGATCTGCTTGTTCCCTCCCTCCCATAGCTAGCAATCCAAAAGAATCCAGTGGCACCTTTAAGACCAAGGCTTATTCAGGTACAAGCTCTCCCTCCTCTGTGAGGGTAGATCTACGTGTTCTCCCCCCCCCCCCGGTAGCTAGCAATCCAAAAGAGTCCAGTGGCACCTTTAAGACCAAAGTTTATTCAGGTACAAGCTCTCCTGCCTTCTGACACACTTCCAGTGATGTCAGGGTGTATGGCATATGCAAATAAGTTATGCTAATGAGCTTCTGTACCTATTTTTCTATGAAATGACCCCTGATTGCAACCTACCATATTGCTAAATATTTTTCATTAAAACCTCCAGAGCCCTTAGACTGAACTGCTGTAAAAACGTTCTAAGAGTTACTTAATCATAAGAACCTACGTGCTTCATAGTTACCCTGAGTCTTTGCCTCCTGGAACATCTTCTCTAGTGTTTTCCTGAACATTTCATCCTGTTCTGTTTTCAGTGTCTGGTCATTAGCTGCTAATTTGTTTAGCAGAAATAGTTGCTAGATAATAATTGGACCGTCTGAAATTTCAGCAATGTCTTACAGGGTTTTGTTTCTGCTGCATGTTATCTCTCCCCTTCTCCCACCTCAGAACCTGTTGGTTGGAATACAATCTGAGTGCAAAGGCAGAAGGCAGTAATCTGAGAGGGTTGCTGAATGAAAGCTGCTTCAAAGCTTCTAAATTTGCCATGCAGCAAAATACTTGTCACGCTTTTGTATAGAAAAAGCAGTTTTCCTCCTGTGAAATGGAAGGATAAGTCAATCTTGAGACAGCTCATTTTGACATAATTTACACAGTTTGTCTGGTATGTGTGGTATTTTTCTCCCTTCTTTTCCCCCTCCAAAAATACATGTCCCTTGAGTTTCAATCCTGGAGGTGTTTTCAATTTACAGAGTTGCTGGCTATTTTTGCTACTAACTTGTGTACTACTTTGTTTCTTCCTTGTATAAACTGGTGAATTAATTACTTATCTGCATAGTAGCACAATCTGTCTGAGAACAGAGAATTAATCTGATAGGTCATTTTCATGAACCGAACAAATATTAGTTATGCCTCTGCATTTTCTACTTTATCCTAGGCCAAAGTAGATGTAACAGGGGGGTTCCATATATATATGTCCCTAACCTTTGCAGGTAAAGCAGGGGTAGTGGGAAGTCTCTTTTTTTTTTTAGAACACATGGCCCCCTCAGTGGCTGTACTCTGTTCCTTGAAGCATTCTTTCTTAATCTGCTTTATTACTGGAAGTAAGCCAGTCTGAAAGAAGCGTCATAAAACAAGGAAGTGCTGCAAAGGGGAAGGGGCAGCATTTATCTCCCCATACCTGTGCATTCTGTTTTCTGTAAGTAAATTGGCCCAGAGTTTCTGATGCTAGTAGAATATGCAGTTTGCAGATTTTGTGTTCTGTACTAATAAAGGCAGAACTCTTTTGTCTAGGAGAGTTCACAGCATGCTCTTGTCAGTGCAGAAGACACGTGAACTGGATTTATTGTTCCCCTCCCATTATAAATTTGGAAGCTTTGTGGCCCCTTCTGCTTCACAGAGAAGTCTTCTATAAAATACTCATTGCCGTGGTTGATCAGTTAAGCAGTAGAAACTGAAAATATTTTAGCATCTTTCAATAGATGTTGCACAAAAACTAAAGCTATTTTCCTTCTTTAATTAAGCTGCAAGAATAGAGTCATTTTACAGCTAGCGGTTGCTAGCTCCACTTCAGCATCAATATTTAAAATGTATTAGCTGTTTAGTCAGTTGAAACTTGTATTCCTTAGTCGTAAGAGCATTTAAACCAGATTTAAGTTTCCAAGGCTGCAGTCTTGCACACTTTCTGGGAAGTAAGCTCAGTTGAACACAGTAAGCCTTCTGAGCAAATATGCATAAGATGGGACTGAAAAGAGTTATATGAAAGCCTTGTTCACTGTTAATCTAAGTGCATGGAATTTTAATTGCTGTACTGTTCACGGAATTTCAAGAACCTTGTTAGGGCTTAAGGGATTTTCCCCTTAATATAGTATGAATAGCACACACTATATTTCCTCTTTTAGTAAAGCTGGCTTGTAGCAATTTGGCTCATAAAAGGGAGCATGCATAGTAGCACAAGTGGAATGTAACTGGCAAAATTTAATTTCACTTCAAGTTTCCCCTGACCATTACTTGCATTAAATGTGTTTATTCTGCTTTCCCCACATTATTTTGGAATAGTAAACTCTTTTCATAATGCTGTTTTTATTGTTCGTGGGTTTGCTTTTGTAATGGAACTGCAGACAGCATATGAGAGAACTTCTAATGCTCTTGCCATAGTCAATGCAGTACAGCACTGTTGTGTTCAGCACCAATAAACTAATGGGTGTTCTGAGCTGAGCACTGTACTGCTACATTAAGTGACATGTCTAAGGTGTTTTTTACTTGCTCATCTTCAAGTTTTCAGAGTGATATGAACATGTGTATAGATGGCTTGTTTCCTGTGCTTAGATGACTTGCTACTGGATTCTGTGAAACTTCTCTATAATTCTCTTCTCTCCCCACCTACCCTAGAGTAGGATGAAAACATATAAAAGAGCCCTCCAAAGACTACTAGTGAAAATCTTAGAAATTTAGAAATTTAGGCTTTGACTCCTGCAATAGAATTCTCAGGCCAATAGAATTCTCAGGTAGTCCTTTGTGGATGATTGTCATGGCTCAGGTGGGGTGTCACCTAACGCTGCCACCACTCAAGTGGACTGGCTGAGCCACCAGACGATCAAGGAAGGTGAATGGTCCTTACACAAGAGGATCTTTCAGATGATAACGACCACGATGGGAACCCCACAGGTGGACCTATTTGTCACCCAAGACAACAGCCAACTGCGACACTTCTTCACCAGGTACTTCCAGCCGAAGGCGGAAGACACGGACGCCCTCCTCTCACATTGGCCAGAAGGTCAGCTTTACGCCTTCCCTCCAATTCCAGTATTTCCCAAACTACTTCGGAAAAGTCATCTGCTGAAGGTGGAAGTCATAGCCTCGTCGCCCGGGAGATGGCAGTGGCTCCTCCTCTTAAATTTCCAGTCTCAGAAGACATGCTAACTCAGGGACTGATATGGCACCCCAATCCAGCTTGGTTCTCCTTGACTGCATGGAAGTTGAGAGGAACAGGCTTACCAAGCTAGGGTACAAGACCTCTGTTATTGATACTATGATGGCATCAAGAAAGTAATCTACTGTGAGAATTTACAATACCACCTGGAAAGCATTTGTTTGTTGGGCCTGTCGGAAAAAAGGTTGATCCCTTACGTCCGGGGCTTGGCTCCCTCCTACAGGACGGCAAGATAAGTGGTCTCAAGGCACCTACGCTCAGGAGACAGGTGGCGGCACTAGCCTCGGTCCTGCCACGTTTTCAAGGTGTTCCGGTGTCCCAGTATCCACACATAGTCAGATTTCTTCAAGGAGTTTCTCTCACAGGCCCTCCTCAAACCCACAGGTTCCCAACATGGAGACTTAATATACAGTTCTCACGGCGCTCACCAAACATCCTTTCGAGTCACTGAAGGAGATCACACTCAAATTCCTAAGAATGAAAACCTTATTCTTGGTGGCTGTCACATCAACGAGAAGAGTCTCCGAGCTGGGTGCCCTGTCTATTCAGAAGGAACTTTGTATTTTCCATAAGGACAAAGTAGTACTAAGAACAGATCCTACCTTTCGTCCAAAGGTTGGTTCCACGTTTCATAGAACACAAGAAATCTGTCTTCCATCTTTTGTTCCACATCCTACTCACCCAAGGGAAAAGATGTGACATACTCTGGACATAAGAAGGGCACTCAAGTGTTACATACTCAAGACAACCCCGTTCAGAAAGACAGAGGCTTTGTTCGTCAACATCTCACCTCCACACTGAGGGAGGAAGATGTCAAATTCGGCCATAAGTACTACCATTAGGTCTTGCATTGCTGAAGCCTATAAAAGCTTAAATCAAAGAGTTCTGGATGGCATCACTGCCCATTCCCTACGCAGCGTTGCCACCAATGCGGCCTTTGCCAATCGAGCTTCAGTAGAGGAAGTATGCAGGGCTGCTACGTGGTCTTTATTGTCCACATTCATCAGACACTATAAGATCAATGTGTTCGACTCTGCGGATGCAGCATTTGGGAGATGGGTACTTCAATCTGTCCTGTCTCTCGATGACGACCTTCCCTCCCGAATTTAGGGACACTGCTCTGGGAGGTCCCACAAGATGGCCTCCACCTCAGAGGGAGAACGACCATTGTTTACTCACCGTGAAGGGTCCTTCTCCTCTTATGCTTTGAGGACATCTTGGCCCTCCCGGGTCATCAAGTTTCCTCTGTTCTATGTATATAGTCTTCTTCTCTCTGATTCTACAAGAGTAGTTTTTTCCTCTCATAAATCTACTCACTGTTGACTTACAGTGTTTTCAGTTTTTCTTACTGTTTAGAGAAGTTCTATTGCTTGCGGAGTCCCAAAACTGAGTTGAGGGTGACTCCCACCACAGGAAACAGTTAAAGTTAATCCTGCCTCCCTAAGTGATGGATGGGAATCACCCACAAGATGTCCTCCAAGCCTCAGAGGAGAAGGATCCTTCACGGTGAGTAAACAGTGGTCGTTCCGACAGTCCTCTTTCACTGTGGCATCTGTAGGAGGTTGGCCATTTTCTAGCTTAGCCATCTCCTCATATGCCAGCCTCATTTTCTCCCTTTCTAGCTCCATCCTAGCTGCAGTCTCTTTCTCATTTCTCTGCAGCTTTTCTCTTTCCATCTCCAGCCTAGCTGCAGTCTCTCTCTCCTCTTTATGCAGTCATGCTGCAGTCTCCTCTTTTTCTTTGTATAGCCTTGCTTTCTCTAACTCAAGCTCTGCCTGCTTTAGTTGCAGCTGGAGACGTAAGTTCTCTTCACTCAGGGATGCCATTGCTTTCTCTGATGTGTCCTCCACTGACATGAGACCTGCAGCCCCTATTTGGGTCTTGCATCTGGCAACAGGCGTGTCCTCTGATTTTTCTTTCCCAGATCGGAGGAACATGCACTATCTAACTCTGCCTCACTATCCAGTTGACCTGACAACTAGAACATAAACAAAAGCTTTTCATCACACTTTACCAGACCCTTACTTGGTCTTGCAAGCACCTTCAGACAATGGGGCTTCCTTAAGCCCAAAAACAAAAAAAGATATATATTTTTTGTCTGCCAAGGCCAAATGGCACTCTGCCTCACCAGGGTCCAAAATTAGTCCATCCCACCGCTACAGCCACCATGTCATGGCTCAGGTGGGGTGTCACCTGATGCTGCCACCACTCTGGTTCCAGGCTCTTCTGAGAAGGCTCAGAAGAGCCTTTAGACCTCCCTTTTGGCCAAATAATAGGCGTGAGGACCAGGCAGAGTGAACAATGAAAATAGTTTATTTTATAGGTCAAACAAGCAAGGTGGAGAATAATAACAGTAAATGGGTGAAAAGAAATCAAATGCCCTAACGTGTCTAAATATATACTGTCCCTAGCTCACTATCTCAAGTGGCCTTAGACTACTCACCCTTCCCTCAGGATGAGGGTTTCTTCCCACAGCAGCCTTCCTTCTGGCTCTGCCCTCTGGGAAGAACAACTTTCCCCGTTGTACCAGTTCGCTTATTCCCCAGCCCTTCTTCCCTATTGGTCAAAATCGGTGTCAAAACTTCCAAGGCCTTCTGGGGTTTGTAGGCCCAGCCTCCTCCCACTGCTAGCCAGGCTCCCTGGGCCTAGTCGGCCTCTGGTGGCAGAGCCCAGATCATGACAATGATCTCAAGAGTTGGCCACCAAGAGAATGAATATGGCAAAGCATGGTGATGTGTTCCATAGAGGAGAATACAAGTGCAGCACTTATATTTATGGAGGTCTACAATCAGATATGAGAAAGTTACCCTCCCCCTGCCTTGTGGTGGGAGGCCACAATGGCTTTACATTCCCCACAGGAGAAGTTTTGCACAAATATTCCCTTAAAATGCTGGAGTCACCTACTGAGCATGGCCATTTCTTTTGAGATTTTTTTCTAATTGAGCCTGGATTTATGAGGAATGGTGAGTTTCTGTATGTTCAGCCTGCTCGGAGCGCCTGCAGAAGTAGATTGCATGAGAGTTTTCTTAACAGCTGTTGAAAGGTTCTTGGATGTGAAGATTTTGGAACAGAGGCAGAAATGGCCCTTGATCTGGAGTCTGGACAAAGGTTATCACTTTTCTGACTAAGATTGAAAGCACTCTTGAGAAACCTTATTGGTCCTCTCTCTACATATAGCAGAAGTATTTTACCAATAAGAAACAAGTCCCTAGTGATGTTCATGCGAATAAAAATATAGTTCATTATCTGTCACCGATATTTTTGCATGCATCTTTCAGTACTGCTTTATGCTACTTCTGTATATCTTGTCAGCACAGTGCATTTTTGAAAAGAGGCAAGCTTCAGTGTAAACATTACCTTAGTGTGAGGAAAGGGATGAGGCAGGAAGTTGCTGCAAGGTGTTTTCTTGCTGTGGTGCGAAATGCTTTGCTTCATAAGGGAAGTGTAGAGGATGATGCAATGCTTGTGAGAACAACAGCCAAAAAGAGTTCCTACATTCAAGTTGTGCAAGGCTTCAACCTTCCTTTTGGCAGTAAACTGTGGGTTGAATAACTGATGTATATTTTTAAGTTAAAATATTTGGCTACTCTTTCTGAGAGTAGTAGGTATATAAGCTGGGCAGTATCCTACCATTCTGTTCAACCAAGTCAGAAGACTTCCTCTGATGGAGAAGAGTGAAGCTGTAGGATACAACCCACAAAATTTTCCTTATTTAACTGCAGACCAGGGGTTTGTGCTGAATCTAGCCTTTTGCTTCTGTAAATGCAAGCAAGTACAAAATGGACCATCAGTAAGGAGGACATCTTTCCCATCAACCGATTAAGGGAGGTGGAAACTAATTTTTCATCTTCCTGTCTCTAGCCTTGTGGGAGTCACCCTCTCCAACAGCAGTTTATTGTGAAGTCAAGTCCCTCTAGTCAAGGAGGAAAAAACAGCAGGGGAAAATATAACCGACGACAACAAAAAAAAAGAACAAAAGAGAGAGGCTGAGACAACAAGGGGATCCTGTGCGGTGGCTTCCTAATGATGACTCCAGGAGAGGGGCAAGATGTCCTCCTTTCTTCAGAGGAGAAGGATCTTTCTTATTGAGTATCCGATGATCCGTTCTTCCTCTGAGGCAGAGGACATCTTGATTGGGACCTCCCAGAGCAGTGCCCTCAGTTATTGAGTGGGTTGGAGTCATCATCATTCAAGATCTTCTGCAGCACTCTTCTACCAATGGCAGCATCTCCTGGGCTGTGAGAACTGATCTTGTAATGTTTGACAAAGGTAGACAGAGAAGGGTCTGGTCGCAGCTTTACAGATCTCTTCTACAGATGTGTGTCTGATGAGGGCTACATTGGTGACAGCACTCCTGATCGAGTGAATTGTAATGCCTGATGGAACAGGAATTTTAAGTGCTTTGTAGGCCTCAACTATGTAAGCTCTAATGGTACTGCTTACAGCTGATCTAGACATTCTTAGTCCCTTGTTTGAAGGGGATATGGAAATAAAGGGTCAGTGCTTCCAAGGATATTGGTTCTCTGAACGTAAACTGTCAGGGCCCTTGGTGCCAGGGTTTTTCCTTCTGATGCCTTGGATTTGGACAAAAACATGAAAGGTGTAATTAACTTTCAGGATGAACGTAGGGTCTGGTCTAATGCACATAATTCTGACACCCTACTGGCCAATGTGATCTCCATGAAGAAAAGGTAATTTCTTTAAGTGGTTCAAATGGAGGCTTAGTAAGGGCGGACAGTATTGTGAGGAGTTTCACATAGGGAAATCTCTGAACCTGCGCTGGATTTGTTAAGGCTGCACCTTGCAGGAAATGATTGAATAATGTGTGGTTGCCTAGAGATGTTCATTCCCTTGATGTGTGGAAGAACAGTAGAACAGTGGCCAGGTTTACTCTTGACGCCATCTTGCAAGAAGGCTAATATGGAATCGAGCTAAAAGTTCAATGGTTCAACTTTCTTCCTTCTGCACCAGCAAATAAAAGCTTTCCAAGAAATGTTTGTTGTATATCCTGTTGGTAGACTGCCGTTGAGAGGCCAGTAAGGTCTCTATCACTTCTAAGTCATATCCAAGACATAGGAAGCACCTCCCACATTGAGTGGGAGAGAGGAAACTCTTTTGGAGGTTGACAATAAATCTGTGATCTTGAAGACATTGACTGGTCGTTTGTGTATCGAGTCGTGCCTTCCTTCTGGTACTGGATCTGATCAACAGGTTGTCCACATAAGGGTGGATACGAATCCCTTGTTTTCTCAGGTGGACAATTGGAGTTATTAACAGTTTTTGAAAAAAAACCTCTGAGCCATGGTGAGACTGAATGGGAGTGCTCTGAACTGAAAATGATCTTCTCCAGGGCAAAAATGGAAAAATGTTCTGTGACCTGGAAGTATTGGAACATGAAGATATGCCTCTGTCAGGTCAATGGAAATGAGAAATTCTGGAATTACCACAGATTTTCAGACTGCTGAGATCAGTTACTCTGAAGGCGCAAGGCTCAAGTATTATTTTTTCATGCCCACTACAAACTTATATATACATTTTTATGTAAGCCACCCTGAGCCTGCCTTGGGTGGGGAGGGTGAGGTATAAATTGAACTAATAATAGTGTGCAAAAAAACCTGGCACCAGATCTGCCTAGGCAGAAACTCTTAAGAACATAAGTTCTTCATTAAGAACATAAGACAAGACATGTTGGATCAGGCCAGTCCAACACTCTGTGTCAAACTGGCCAAAACCCAGGTGCCATCAGGAGGTCCACCAGCAGAGCCAGAACTCTCAAAGCCCTCCCACATTGGGTCAACCCTCACCCATAATAGAAGCAGCACTTGTAGTTATATGAAAGGGATTCTCTCAGTGGTCATTGTTTGTCAACCACAGTAGTATTTCCAGCCTTCAAGCATTTGTTTCTGTCAGTAACAGCAGCCACTGGACAACTTGACATCATAACTG
Organism: Gekko japonicus; assembly: GCF_001447785.1. Classification (NCBI taxonomy): domain Eukaryota; kingdom Metazoa; phylum Chordata; class Lepidosauria; order Squamata; family Gekkonidae; genus Gekko; species Gekko japonicus. Next base: position 93,213 of record NW_015175455.1, read on the forward strand.
CTCAACAGCTGCTGTCCCATTGTTGTGTAGTGGTTAGTGTTCCAGACAAGGGTTTGGGAGACCCAGTTTTGAATCTGAGTTCAGAAATACTTGGAGATTTTTGGGGTGGACCCTGAGTGGTGGGTGTTGCCTTCTGATACACTTCTGGTGATTTCAGAGGGTGTGGAGTATTCAAATAAGTTATGCTAATGAGTTGTGCTAATGAGCTCCTGCACCTCTTTTTCTACGAAATGACCCCTGGGTAGAGAAGTGCTTTCAAAGGTCACTCAATCATACCAAATATCAAATTCAGTTTATCTGATGTTGGATATGGTTAAATGTCTTTGAAAGGGTGCTACTCCAGGCCCATTTATAGTTGCCATAAAGCAGTGGTGGCCAAATTTGCTTAACGTAAGAGCCACATAGAATAAACATCAGATGTTTGAGAGCCATAAGACATGAACAAATATGACACACACATTTTTATTGACAAATATGCAAATTTGCTTTTTATTAACATTAAATGAGCCTGCGAAAAATGAAAATGTATTAATTTGTCCAATGATATTTATTTGTTTGCTAATTATATTTAATTGTCTAAGAGAGAGAGAGCTGGAAAGAATGAAAGAGGTGGAAAGAAAGCAAAATAGATGGGAAAGGGAGGAACGAAGGGAGAAAGAGAAAGATGGAAAGAATGAAAGAGGTGGAAAGGCGAGAGAGACAGAGAAAGAAAAATAGATGAGGGGGATGAAAGAAGAAAGAGAAAGAAAGAGATGGAAAGAAAACAAATAGATTGGGGGCGGGAGGACGGAAGAAAGGGGAAAAGAGAAAGAGAGAGGGGTGGAAAGAAAGCAAATTAATGGGGAGGAGGGAGGGAGGAGAGGTGGGGGCAAAAGCAACTTTAGAAGTGTTCTCCAAACATCCCCCATGCCAACTGGCTTGGCTTTGCTTGGCTTGGAGAATGGATTTAAAGAGACAAGTACCTTCTTCGAGCCAGCGGGCGAAGGCACGGGGCAGGGGCATGGATAATGCCTTTAACTTTAAATGTGTTCTCCAAGGGCCCAGCCCCGCTGCCATGCTGGCTTGGCTTGGAGAAGGAATTTAAAGAGACAAATGCCTTCTTCAAGCCAAGTCCAGCCAGCCAGCCAGGGGCGTGGGGCTTGGAGAACGCATTTAACTTTAGATGATAATGGAGGAGAGAAAGAAAGGTGGAAAGAAAGTAAGAGGAAAGAAAGCAAATAGATGGGGGAGGGAGAGGTGGAAATCAAGCAACTTGAACTTTAAATGCATCCTTCAAGCCCCCCCTGCCCCCATGCTGTCTGGCTTGGCTTGGAGAAGGGATTTAAACAGATAAATGCCTTCTCTAAGCCAGCCAGCCAGGCTTAGGGAATGCATTTAAAGTTAAAGTTGCTTTCTTTCTCTGCTGTCCCCCACTTCAGGCCTACCAGGGAGGGGAACACTGGCTGGGGAAGGGAAGACTGATCAGGGAGGCATGCCTCCCCTTCGCTTCCCCAGCTGCCCTGCTGGGAGCCACACAAATATGTGTGAAAGAGCTGCTTGGCAGTTTGGCGACCCCTACCATAAAGCATTGTCTGCAGCACACATTGTTGGATGTGGCTGCTTTTTTATCATTTGAATAGGTTAGGCAAGTTGGCTGATGAACAATCCTCTCCCCGGGTAAGATCTCTCATGGACTTGTTTCAGATATATGCTAATGGATTTGTTTTCCTTTTAGGTACATTCCACCTCTCATCTGGGGGAAAAGTGGGCACATCCAAACTGCCCTTTATGGAAAGATGGGGAGAGTAAGCTCGCCACATCCATATGGGCTTCGCAAGTACCTCACGATGCCAGATGGTGCAACAGCAACTTTTGACCTCTTCGAACCTCTGGCTGAGCACTGCATTGGAGGTTAGATGAACAGCTGCATCAGTCCATAGCTTTGCCTAACAGGGTCTTGAAATGCTTGGGAGGCAGTGATGCCACTAGTTTGGAGTATCACAGGCAGGGCCAGTGAGCAGCACTTCAGAATTCTGGGCTAAATATTCTGTGTTCCACTTTCTCTGTCACTGTTTGATGCTGATGCTGTTTATGAACTTGGGACCTTATGGTTATAGTTAACCCTACAGATTCAGGTGCTATCTCACTTTTTGGATAAGTGAATGTCTTTTATTTCTTATTTGGAGGTAATGAAACATCATAAAGGTGTGGAATTCCCCTCCAAATGTAGGTTCCTTTTTTCATGATGGTTCAGTCTATATTTCCTGGAACAGTGTATTTTATTTGATTGTTTTAATGAGCATAAGACTTAATATCATGTCCATAGTTTTCACTCCATTATATTTGTTGTGTTCTATTTGATTTTATATATGTTGGAATTCGTTTTGTCAAGATATTTGAAATATCAAAAAAAAAAGCTGATAAAATGGACCTTGATTTGTAGTTAGGTAGGGGGCACAGAAGGTCAATTCCTGTGACCTATAAAGAACATAATGCTGAGGATTAAAGTCTCTAAACAGGATGTTTTGCCTGTAGGATTTTTCCTTTTAATTAAATGTGGAGCCTTCATTTCTAAAAGAGGGCTAATATATCAGACTTGAGAGGTAAGGTCAGGAAAATTGTGTGGTGAGGAAGCCTCCTGAACTAAGAATCAAGCCCTGCTGCTCTGTGGAAATGAGTGCCTGTGGGAATTTGCTGCAGCTGCCTGACTGTGAGTCTCCATGGCAGCCATGAGTTAAATATAATGTTTAGTTTGGCTGTGAGGGTACAGGAAGTAGGAAGCAGCTAGTACATACTTGGGACATATTCCATCCTCTGATTGGACCATTTACCAGAACAGGAGGGTTGATTCCAGCTTGCTGGCTGTTTTCTCCCACAATGCAGGTGACAGTGATGAACTATGGAGCATTAAGACATATTTCAGATTTCTTTAAAATACATTTAATGTTGCATCTGTTCTCTGGCTGCTTTCTGGTTCCTTGGTAACTCTGATTTGAACTTCAGAAAACAGAAGTTGAGCACTTCAGAGTGTCATTTAGCAGATGGATGTGTTAATCTTGGGTCCCTTGCTCTGTTGTCTGACATTCCAAAACTAAACCCTTTATCTTTTTGCTGAATTATTATTTCTAGTCTTCCCCAGAGGCCAGTTGATGCTTCATCAATAAAACTGCTTCTATGTAACTCAAAACTTTTTATTATTAAGAGTTTCTCAAAGTATTTCTTCATGAGAAATGCCCTTTTTTGTATCACTGCATTATTTATCAACAGTAACTTTAAATATCCTAAGCATTTTAATCAGTCCTGTTAACTTTTGACAGAAACAGAAAGGAAGGGAGCCAATTGGAATGAAGTTCCCTTGTTAATAAGCACCAAATGGAAACAATAGATACTTCTAGGATGTTAGCCCTTGCATGGGGAAGTTGGCTTTATTAATGATCAAATTACCAGAGAAAAGGCCTTGGATAATGTTACATTTAGGGATGGGCATGAACCAAATTATGAGTCTCAATTTGTCACAAATGGGATCCAGTTCATGATTTGCGAGCTCCGGTTCGTGCCCATTCCTATACGAACCTCCCAGGACCATCAGTATGGTTTTGGAGGTTCATGGGCTTTGTGGTTCGTGGTGCGAAACGGGTGGTGGTGGTGAGAGGGACTGTTGAAATGGCTTGCATCTATTTCAGCCATTTCAGCTATCCCTCTCGCTCCCTCTCCCCGCTTCCAAGTATTCACTTTAAATGGGTTTTGACAACGGGCACCATGTGGGAATGGAGGCCTGTGGTGCCTGACTCAAACCCCATTTCAAGGGAAAGTTCTTTTAAATGGGTTTTGGAAGATCTGCCCCCATTCTACTGGCCATGGGGAACCGCTGCTGGCAGAAGGGAGGGAGGGAAGCTCCACAAACCTGAACCGATTCACAAAGTGTGGGAGGTTTGCCCCAGATCGTGGTTCATGGAACCACACAAACCGTGCCAAACTCCCAGTTTGTGCCCATCCCTAGTCACAATAATTTGGGAAACTAAACTCTTCTCTTAACTTGGTTATCTCAGTTCTTTCAAACATACTGTGTAGAATTCCTTAGGGTATATAATACCTTTCCTTGGATGATATGAACTTGACATCAGGTTGTTTTGCTAGAATGGAGCTATGTGATACTTATCTAATTCCTTTAATATGCTGCCACATAACCATATGATTATGAGGCTTGGGGGTATGGCAAGTATGCTTTCTCCTAAATTCACCTCACCTTACCTTAATTTTATAGAAGATATCACAATGGTAATTTGCCCTGGAATAGCTAATCATAGTGAGAAGCAGTACATCCGAACTTTTGTCGACTACGCCCAGAAGAATGGCTATCGATGCGCGGTGCTAAATCACCTTGGGGCCCTGCCAAACATTGAGCTGACTTCCCCACGTATGTTCACTTACGGTAAGAATGTCTGGCTTTCCAGTTTGCTCTTTCTGTGTTAGTTTATTCACTGCAGCTGGGCAGAATCAGATTTGTACAAGAACCAGATAAAATTCTCTGAAGCGTCATTGTCCATTGTGGTAGAAATTAGTCCTCTCAACCACCAGGTAAGTGATTTGGAAGGGGAATTTTTCCCCCAGAAATCGTAAAAGTTCCTCTTTTTTAAAAAAGTGAAAAATATGGGAAGCATTACTGCTCTGTGGAAAGCAAAAGTGATAAAGACGCTGCCTTCACTGTCTCTGTACTGTGCAGATTATAAAGCTGTTGGGTCCCAATATTCTGACATACATGAGGGAGAGAGGTAGGCTGCAAAGAAGCGGAGGGATGCATGAGTGAGCCTTTTAAGATAGTAGCAGAGTAGGGGGATGCAAAAAAGGGCAGGGCATTGTGCTGGCAGGGCTGTAACATTTGAATTTTTAGCCTGTTGTCTTATTACTGGGATTATTTTGCTTGAATGGTGAGTAACGCATAGTTTATCAGGATGGCTGGGGCCCTTTTAGAGAGCAGGTGAGCTCAAAGCAGAGAGATCTCTTAAAAAAAGCATTTCAACTGGTGTCTGTTGACTCTTGCTACTTCACCTACTTTGCTGGTTGTTGTGATTATTTCTCAAATTCCTGGGCGGGACCTTCTGCATAGCTGCTCTTTAATAACCACAGTCCTTTTGCAGCCCTTGGGAGACAATTCTAGAGTGGTAATGAGCAACCCGAAATGTTACTGTTCAGCTCTGCACTGCCTCCTCCTTCCTGTGGGAGTTGCTTTCTTTGTGGCTCATCTATGTTCATAAACAAGGCTTGAAAAACATTCTCTTCCTGTATGTCAGAATATAACTATGCAGCTGCTGTATTCCTGAAGTGCTGAACTCCTGACATTTGATTCATGAGATGTGTCTCTTTATGGAAACATGGGCTTCTTCCAGGGGAGGCTAAGGCCTCTGCACCATTCTTGCTGAGGGGCACATTGTATGGAGAGTGATGCTCCCCTTTCAGGGATCCTGGCTAGGCGCTTGACCTGACCAGAGCCATCTTGTCCATTTTGTCTCAGGGAAGGGACCATCTTAATGAGGAAATGACTTAAATCACTGCATAAGTCTTGATGCAGAGTGGAAAAGGCAGATGGGGGAAAGGAGATGACAACTGGTAACATGGCTTCCTGTTGCTCCATTTCATGTGGACAGGAAGGAGAATAGAGATGAAAAGGGAAGATGCAGCTTGGATGTGCAGCCCCAAATAAAGTGTTAGGTGAATGGTGGGGTAGGAGTTAATGAAGGATTGACAACTGCAGCTAGAGCCCCAGTGTGCAGCCTGCCGGAAACTCATTTATTTGTTTTATTTACTGTATTTATTATAGTCCTCCTGCCTGACTGAGAGTCAAGGTGGATTACAGGGTGTAAACAGTGCAGTCAGATTGTATAAAACCACCAGTGAGTAATGCAATTGAACTAGAATTACAGAATTAGAGAGCAGTGCAAATAACAAACTTTATACGGTGGGTATACTATAAACACAGGAAGTGGATTACAAGTTAAAGTCAATGTAAAAGCAGGTGATACCTACAGTAATCATTGTAGTGGACTGCAATCCTATTTCATTCTAAAGGTACCTTCCGGGACTGTTTGATTTTCTACAATTCTAGACTCTCTTTAAAAATGCCCTCTTGAACATTATGGGTTTGTACACATTGCAAAATGATAGAAGTGTGTGAGCCTTCTTGACCTCAGTCGGGGCATTCTGTAAGTGGGAGCCACTACAGATAATGCTTGGATATAGGTAGCTGCTGATCTTACCAGTTTGCAGGGTAGCACCTTCAGAAGGCTTTTTTCAAATGAGTGAAGCTGTTGCAGCAGAACATAGTGGGAGAGATGGTCAGGGCTTGGCAATTGAAGTTTAGAGCCACAGTGTGCGAACCTGTAGCCCACTCATTGTGCTGGAAAGGTTTCCCAATATCCTCTTCCTTCTATAATGTGTGATAAATTCTGTGATCTCTACTGGACTGCCAGGGTAATTCTGAAGCTCATGCTGAAAACTCAGCATTTACCTTGGCTTTTTTTAGATACTAAGGCAATGTCTAGAGTTACTTTATAGGATGTATGGCAGACCTACATAGTTCTGTCTTGGGGACCAGGTATGGTGTGTTGCTTAACAGTAGCAGCATAAAGCTCTTCACTCAGCCACAGTGGACCCCTTGGGTCAGAATGATAGTTGCTTGTGTGTACCTACAGTAGAATCATCAGACTATAGTTGCAAAGCAGTTGCACTGGTGTGTAGTTAGCATGAATATAAGTCTTTAATCTAGTTCTCTGTATCTTTACAAATATTTTACTGAAAGGATTAGTCATGTGTGCAAACAGGAAAGAGATTCCATTCATATGTCATTCATATGTCTGGCAGTTCTTTGGAATAAAGTTTGGGTCCAGTGGCACTTTTAAGACCAACAAAGTTTTATTCAAGGTATGAGCTTTCGTCTGTGCACACACTTCCTCAGATACTTTAACCTGTTGTATGCTGCCTTGAGCCTGCCTGTGCAGGAAAGGCGGGTTATAAATTGAAAATAATAAATAAATAATGAATACAGTTCTTTGGGTTATGGAAATCTGGGACTCGCAGAGGGACCCTGAGTTTTGCACTGCATGGAGAAATGCATTTTTTTCCTTCAGAGGTTTGAACTGACAAAACCTTCACCTTAAGTTTTAAAAGTGTTTCTCTCTCTTGGCAGAGTGCAGGTAGGAGTGGGGGGAGTCAGTTGCTCACCAGTCTCACTCACCAAGCCTTTCGGAATGCAATGGGTAGGCCTGGCAATGAGATGGTCAAATTTCACACACACCCTTCCAGCTAGACAGGTAACATCTAGCAGGACATAGAGTTTTGGAGGATGAAAATCTTAGAGAAGTCTTTCCCTGGAGACTTCAGGGAAAGCTTCTTTGACCTGGCCTGACCTAGCCAGTGGGAGGAGAAAGAAAGATAATAAAACTCCTGGGTGCAAGGAAGAGGGTCTCTTTTGGGCTGACTCCATTGAAACAAGGGTCATGTATAGGACTGCAGGACTGAGCAGAGACTTCAAGGTAATGGAAACCCTTTAGAACAACTGTAAATTTTATGCTAAAGACTGTGTCTTAGGCTGACACCTGCTAGATCATGTACAGAGAGAGGGACAGAGGAATTGGGTTTTACACTTTTCTTTTGGATCCCTTGCTCAGTCTGTTGCCGTGCTCAAAGTATGTGTGTGGACGTTTTCTTTTTAATCAGTGCTCTATTAACTTCTAATGCTGGTAGCACACCAGGAAACGTTGCAGCCGGCTAGCTAAGTCAATTAGTTGATTGTTTGCTGCTCTCAGTTATCCAAGGCTGTCTAGATTAAATCCAACGGCCACCCAGAGTTATATCCAACACAGAGCAAAAAAGGTCCAAGAAAAATGTTTTGGGAGGCTAAGGCAAACTAAAACAGTAAAAATAGTAAATAAAAACATGGAGCTCAGCATCTAGCGTCTGCCTCGGCCGCCGACCGGAAGCCGATATTCAGAGAGGTGGCTGAATAAAGCCTAATGCTGGTAGCAGTTCTCTGTACCACTGTAGACATTCATCATTCTGGGCACGCTGTTTTAAAAGGAACACCAGGAAGAAGGGAAGGGGCAGTCAGCTGGCAAATGGCCACTCCTGTGGTGTACAAGGCAGTAAGCTGTCCTTATGGCAACCAGGCACTGGGTTTAGAACAGCAATGCAGGGAAGGAAGGCTGGGAGCCCTGGTCCTCTTAGTTTGCAATTCCTACAAAGCAGTTGTTGAACCAAGAGAGGGAGAAAAAAGCTCCTCTGGGTGTTGGGAAAACCAGGTGAGTGGCACGTGTTAGATAGAAACCTTAGATGGCTACTGATGCCCAGACACCTTGGAGGGCAAGGTGGAATAGGGCCTGCAGGTCATAGCAATTATTTATTTATTAAATTTCTACCCCGCCCTCCTGCCGAAGCAGCTCAGGGCGGCTTACAAACAATTTAAAACCAACAAACAGTTTAAAACCAGCAAATACAAAATAAAATACAATTCATACAGTTTCTATTTATTTATTAAATTAGTGTTTGTGTGTGGGGGGTTAGATTTCATTAATGAAATTGTCTCCCACTTCTGAGTTGGAAGCAGTATATGGACTATCTTTGTCTCCAGCTTTTTGGCTGTGGCCAGATGGCTGGCAATCAGAATGTGATATTTCAAAAGGTCTTGATGCAGTGTTAAAACTGAGGCAGTGCAGCAGGCAGCTGGACCATGCGTTCATATGGCAGTACAAATTATTCTTCTGAAGAGCATATGTGGCTGTTGCAGCTAATACTGTCTGCTGAACATGGCAGATGTGTTTATGCTCTTTTGGAATCTCACTGAAGCTCTGCTAAAATACCTATCTGTCTCTAACTGTAAAATTATCTTTTTAGCACTTCAAAAATCTTTCTCTCTCTCTCTGTCATACTTATGTCTGTCTGTCTATCTGTCTCTCTAAATGAGGTACTTCAGATGACTCATTGATGTAAAGGTTCCTTGGTCCTTTTCCTTGTTCCATAGGTTGCACATGGGAATTCGGAGCCATGGTAAACTACATCAAGAAAACCTATCCCCAGACCCAGCTGGTTGTGGTGGGCTTCAGCCTGGGTGGAAATATAGTCTGCAAATACCTAGGGGAGAACCAGGCGAACCAGGAGAGTGTGTTGTGCTGTGTCAGCGTGTGTCAAGGGTACAGTGCCCTGCGGTAAGCTAGCTTTCCAGATTCGGTGTCATAGTTTAGTGGCTGTACTTGAGGACAGCAGTTGCATTCTACATCCACATGCCTGCCACTGAACTGGTTGATCTGTGCTCCTTTGTGATAGTTCATCTTCATTTTTAAAAACAACAAATACATGTGCTAAGTTTTGTGGCATCTAAATTGCAGCTCTTCTGCACCATGTGTTGTCAGTTAAAATGGAAGGTAAAAAGTGTGTGTTACGTGCCAGTGAGCATGACATCCTCAATACTTGGCAGGGGTTAAGTAATGAAAAACAGCCTCTGGAAGTTGGTGTTTTGAGCAGAGGAGTGACGGGAGGGGAAAGGGTGGTGTTTGTTCCTTTCCCTCTGGTAGTTTTCGTGCCCCAAATCACCCCTTGAAGAATCTCAGGTGCATTTTAAGTAAGTGTACATCTGGAAGGCTGCAGGGGGGAGCAGCTGGAGGGGGAGGTTTTAGACTGGAAAAACACCACCAGGAAAATACTCACTTCCTTCTGCCACTCCTCTGTGCACAGCTGCAGCCACCTGAGCCTATTTTCCCTTCCTCTAAAAACATTGCAGAACTTTGTTGCAAGTAAATACATGGCATGGTATTACAAACCCTGATTCTACCATAATTTTGGGTAGTGGTTGGAAGCATTGGGTTCTACTGTAGGGAACTTGGATAATACTAAATTCTTCAAGTTATGGAAAGTGACCAAGGGGAAAAATCCCAACCTTTTTATATGCTCACTTAAATAATAGTCTCAGAGAATAATGACTCTTAAGACTTCAAGCCCTAAATACAGCACTTAATGCCTTTGAAAAGCAAATTTTTATGCCGTAGTCCAGAACTCATTTAGATTGGGTCGAAGTTAAAACCCAAGGTGGAGATTCCTTTTATCAGAAATAATGAAAGTCAGACCTATGTTGTCATGCCCTTATAAAAATGTATTTAATGCTAGAAACTTCTCTGTAATAAGACTGAGGCTGTGATCATTAGCATATTTCTTTAGAAATGCCATTGAAATTAGTCACTCTGCTTTAAGTAAAATATATCAGATACTAGTCAAAATTAAGGGGTTTTGAGTCTGAATGTAAATGCTAATTAGCAAATGTTAAGGTGTAATGCTAAGGAAATGACAACCTCCATATTAGTAGGCCACATCTTGATTCAGTTCTGTTCTTTAACTAGGCAACAAAGGCTGTTTTTGTGCTTACTTTGCACTTGCAGAAGCCTTGTGGCAGGATTAAGTAATTACCAAAAGCGAGAAGATTAGAGAATGGAACAGTACACATTTAACCTATTTTATCTTTCTTTCCCCCAATTTAAAAGCCATTCATGTTAAATTTTGTTCAGACTTGAGAAGGAAGGGATATGGTATATTTGTATTTCTTTTATAAAACCAATAAAAATCATACTAGATAAATACTATACCAGATTCAGAGAGCAGTGATGCACACAAAAAGGGATGTTCATTTTCTAGCGTCTGCAAATGCTAAGTGTGCAACAGTATTATAAATTCAAGGTCTAAATCGCTAATTTTTCAGTCATTTCAGTACAATTTTTAGTTAATCTGTTTTATGTTGACTGTTGTGATTCCTAATCCACTGTCAGTCTAGGACGTTATCTGGTGAGATGATTCAAAATGGAACACTTTGCTCAGAAATAACAACCTTTCCTAGGAAGTTCCATTTCGCAGGCTGTTGCTTGCCTTGTGCTCCATGGCCACTTTTTTTGTTTTTACTTTGTTCCTCCTGTTGGTTGAAACATTTTACAGCAATCCCCAGTAGAGATCTGCTGTGCATTTGAGAAAAGTGGATTTCAAACAGGTTGTCTTTATTTATTAAATTTATAACCCACCTTTCTGCCTCATCAGGGCCACTAAGCTTCTTAAGAGCCCATTATGTTTAATTTTTTCTGTGGTAGCACATGGTAGCTCCTTGGAAGAGAACCAACCACTAAAGTGAAATTGTCGTCTATGTATTTATCTTCTTACTTCATTTATACCCCACCTTTCTCCCTAGTGGGGACCAGTGTTCCCTCTAAGCTGAGTTACTGTGAGCTAGCTCACAGTTTTTTAGACTCCGGCTCACACATTTTTGTCTCAGCTCAGGAAGGATGGCTCCAGAGCAAACTGATTTATGCAACAGCCAAATTGCTCGCTCACAACTTTAATGCCAGTAGCTCACAAGGTAGAATTTTTGCTCACAAGACTCCACAGCTTAGAGGGACCATTGGTGGGGACCCAAGGTGGCTTACAGAATTCTCGCCTCCATTTTATCCTCACAACAACCCTGTGAGGTAGGTTAGGCTGAGCATGTGTGACTGGCCCAAGGTCATTCAGTGAGCTTCCGTGGCAGAGTGGGGATTTGAACCTTGTTCTTCCAGATTCTAGTCTAGCATTCTAAGGGGTCCCTGACGTGGGGCCTGCTGACTCCATTCCTGGCACCCGCCAAGTATTTTTAGAAAGAAGGTGGGGCCAGGTGGGACTTTTGCCCAGCAGAACTTCTGATTGGCCATTGAAACTCTAACTGGTTGTGCAGATTTTTTAAAAATTACTTTGACAGCAGTCAGCACCACAGCACAAGGACCTCCACAGCATGACTGAAGGAAAGCTGTGTGTATGCAAGGGAGTCTTTTAAAACAATATGTTCATGGTAAAAGGCATCCTATTAAGCAGAGCTTTTGCCTGAAATGTTGAAGACTTACTATTAGATTTATGCCCATCTGGATCTATTAGCTTTATGCGTAACATCACTTCTTGACATTTTGTGGTTGGTTCCACCTCCTATGGCAGCAATTTTGTTGATAGATTTGCTTCCTGCGGCAGCCATTTTGTGGCTGCACCTACTACCCCATCTCAGAATTCCCAAGGGGAATTCCCAGAGGGACCCCTTCACTACACCATGTAGGCTATATGGAGTGCTTTTGTTAACTTGACGGATAAAATCTGTTTAATCTGTTTTAATAATTAGGTTGGGACTTTTTTTTTTGTAGGGCACAAGAAACCTTCATGCAGTGGGATCAATGTAGGAGATTTTACAACTTCCTCATGGCAGACAACATGAAGAAAATCATCTTATCTCATAGGTATGAAAAAGTATGTCCTGTGGTACTCTAAATGAACTAGTGTTGGGTTTTCTCATCCTGTGTCATATGCTTACCCTTGTTATGTAGACTGGTTGATACAGCTTGCAATCTATTCATTATTCTAAAAGAACCTTTAAGAAGATTGCTGGTTCTTTAGCAGGAGTTGGAAAACTGAGTGAAATGAAGTACTGGTTGTTCACACAATTCCAAATTAGCAGCAGTCTGAAAATCTAGTCACAGAAGCTGCTATATGACTTCCTGCCCAAGGCAGTCCAGGAAAAAAAATCTTTGTGGCACTAATATACTCTGCTTCTGTGTAGAACCTGTTTAATTCACCCTGGTTAACCAAATATTTTGACAAAATATTTTGAGGACTATAATCTGCCTGTTTAAAAGAGCTCTTGGTTGTAGGCAAAAACTGTCTTTTGCAGGTTTAAATTACTGCCTGTTAATTGGCCAAAACATTTTGTTTCTGTAATGGGTCTTTTGTATTGTAGGGCAGACTCCTGATCTTCTTTGTGTGCACCCATGCCTTCTCACTCATTTTGTTCTACAAATGCCTTATGGAGAGCGGGATCATGCATACGGTACCCTGTCCACAGCTCTCTTAATTTTTATTCTGCGTTCTGTACCTCCTCTGCAGTCAAGGCTGTGGCTCAGTTATGTAATCCTCTCCAGGATTTGGTCTGTTTTACTGTGTCCCTGCTGAGTACCATGGGACTGAAATGATTGTTCCAAGTAATTTATCTGGGTAATCTGATGTTGTGATACCTCACTAATAGGTAAACTGACCAGACTGAGAAGGAACAACTGTGCCATGATTTTTGGCATGAGTTAGTGAACCTCCCATACTTGATATTTCAGACTACAAAAAAGGTCCTTTGAGAAGGTCTGCTGCTGTTGTAGTCAGAAATGTTTCCTCACCATATCTGGCCACCATATCTATGATACTGTGAATTATCCAACTATGTGGACTAGTATACCAACTTATATTATTGGATGGGGGCTAGGCCCAATTATTATCTTCATGGCCCTACTGGTGCCACACACAGTTATACTGATATACCATCTTGCCACCATGTAGTTTAAATTGGGTTTTAGATTTTTACTTGAATTGTATTAATTTTTATATGTTTTATTGCTATGTTTTACCCCGCCCTGACCCTGCTTCCAATTTCCAACTCCATTCTGGCACCCCAAAACTTCTCAGACTTGGTCAAGTTGTATCTACAACAGTTTCAGATGTTATTCAGCCAAAGTTAAGCACTATTAAGTCCCAGTGATTTATTTATTTATTTTATTTTTGGCCCACCTTTCTTATGGAGACTCAAGGCAGATTACATGATCAATGCACTCAGTAGGGGAATGCATGTAATAAGCAATGTAATAGGGCTAGGAATTGCAGAAATTTGAAATGGAGCTGTCATCTGAACAAAGCATCATGTGTAGGACTTGCTTGTTCTATTCTGTTCTGCTTTCTTCCAAGGAATAACATAGTTTCCTACCTTTTCCCACTATATCCTTACAGCAACCTTGTGAAGCTGTTAAACTAAGAGAGAATGGCAAGGGTATCCTGTGAACTTTTTGGATAAACAGGAATTTAGACCTGTGTCTCCTAAGTATATGTAATAACACTAGTTCAAGCATTTTTGATGTTGTCTTGGTTTGCACCCTTTTTTATTGCCACACATTTAAAAAGCCATGTCAGTAGCACATTTGTAGGATTACATTTCTGTCTTTCATGTTGGTTTCATTCAGGACAAGATCAGATTCACTATTCTCTTGGAAGTGAAATTGCCACCTTAAAATCTGTGCCCATATGAAGCAACCTTTGGATCAGCACTAAATCTAGCAGCTGCTCTTAATAGTTACCATAGCTGTGTGTATGTTACAGATGCAATTATTTCTGTGTATTTCAGACATTCCTTGTTCGCTGACAGCCCTAAGAGACCCCAAGCTTTAGGGGATACAGACCTGAACAGACTTCACACCGCAACATCCCTCATGCAGATAGATGACAATATCATGAGGTATAGCAGGAAGCTCTTTTGCTATAATTTGAGTCTATATATCATTATACATCAAGGAAATGTGATACTTCAGTTCCTGCCAGACCAACCTTGTTTCCTTCTTTGATGGAGTGATGAGTTTATGGGATCGTGGGCACGCCATCAACGTTGTTTACCAGGATTCCAGTAAAGCTATTGACAGGGTTCTTCATGATGTGATGGGTTAACTGAAGGACTGAGGACTGGTATCTAGGGTAGTTACATGGATAGGGAACTGATTGGAGAAGGATGGCTGTGATTACTAAGAGTCAGCATGGGTTTCTCAAGAACAAGTCATGTCAGACTAACCTCTCTTTTTTTGAGAAAGTTAGTACCTTGCTGGATCAGGGGAATGCTGTAGACATGGTTTATCTTGATTTCAGTAAGGCTTTTGATAAGGTTCCACATAATATTCTTGTTGATGTTGGTAAAATGTGGTTTGGATCCTATTACTGTTAGGTGGATCTATAATTGGTTGACAGATTGCACCCAAAGAGTGCTTATGAATGGCTCCTCATCCTCTTGGAGAGGAGTGGTGCCTCAGGGATCTGTCCTGGGACCTGTTTTGTTCCAACATCTTTGTAAATGTTTCGGATGAAGGAATAGAGGGAATGCTTATTAAATGTGCAGGTTTGTGGAGGAGGTATTTGTGAATTTCCTGCACTGTGCAGGGGGTTGGACTAGATGACCCTGGAGGTCCCTTCCAACTCTATGATTCTATGAACTGCACCCAAAGAGTAGTAGTCAATGGTGTTTCATCTGATTGAAGGATGGTGTCCAGTGGGATGCCACAGGGCTCAGTTCTGGACCTGGTACTTTTTGAATATTATGAATGATCTGGATGAGGGGGTTGAGGGAATACTCATTACATTTGCAGATGACACCAAATTGGGAGGAGTAGCAAACACATCAGAAGATGGCGATCTGAACACACTGGAAAAGTGGGTGGATGCAGCTAAGATGCAGTTCAACAAGGATATGTGCACAGTTTGACATCTGGGTAACAAAAATCAGAAACATGTATATTGGATGGGGGACACACTTCTGGGAAGCAATGTGTGTGAACAAGATCTTTGAGTACATGTGGACTGTAAATTAAATATGTTTTACACTGGATAGTAATGCTATTGGTGAATGTACTGGATTTTTGTTAGTGCAGGACTTCCATGCCTTTTCTTTGTTCACTAACAATGCAATCTTAAGCAGAGTTTGCCTCCTCCTAAGCCCTTTGACTTCAGTGGATTTAGAAGGATGTAACTCTGTTTAGGATTGCACTGTAAGTAGCTGATCTTCTTCGTGGTCTCTGTGCTTCACACCAATGGGATCTAGTGCGCCTGCGCTGGATCTGCCGGTGCCTAGCAAGCTCTCTTAAAAGGATTTTCGTGCCTGGCCCTACTGGGCATGCCCAGGAGCCCCAGTGAGCATGCTCAGAAGGGCAGGCACGGACATCCCGCCAGTTCTTTCCTTACCGCCGCGCTGAGCAGACCTTTCTTCGAGAGGTCTGGCCGGATCGCTGTTTTTGGTCACTTTTTAGTGATCAGCTCTCGTTTTTTGCCTCAATTTTTCTTCAGTTTTCTTTCTTTTCTTGTCTTCCAAAAAAAAACAGAGAGTTTTTGTTTTTTGTCGTCTGAGGTAAAATTACCTCAGGCCTTCCACAGCGTCAACCCCTGCTAAGAAGGCCAAGAAGTCCAACCCTGCAGTGGCGACGCAGAAGGTGGCCAAGGCTGCGAAGCCTGCTAAGAAGGACTCTGTGCCAGCAGCTCCAGCCCTTCCGCCACCATCGATTCCGACTGGTTCGACACCGATTG
>NW_015175455.1:116103-160029 GCF_001447785.1 Gekko japonicus
CCAGGGCTGTCGCGACTTCCACTGCCTTCCTCCAGGGAGTGCCAATAACGGACATTTGCAAAACTGCTACCTGGGCCACGCCTAACACCTTCATCAGGCACTATGCCCTAGACGTCTGTACAAACACCAATACCAACATGGGACGTCACATTCTATCTTCGGCTACGCAGTAAAAGACCTGCCAGCACCCTCCTCCAGGTAGGCTACTCCTCGCTAATCTCCCATGAGTGTGAAGCACAGAGACCACATCGATAAGCAGGTTGCTTACCAGTAACTGGTGATCTTCGAGTGGTCATCTGTGCATTCACACCACCCGCCCTCCTTCCCCGCTGCTGTCAGCTTCTACATTCTTAATAGGGGTTGATTTGCAGCAGTTTGAAGGAACTGGCGGGATGTCCACGCCCACCCCTCTGGGCATGCGCGGTGAGGTTCCTTCACATTCCCGAGGGACTGAGCATGAAAATCCATTAAAAGAGCTTGCTACAGCACCGATCGATCCAGCGCGTGCACACTAGATCCCATGGGTGTGAATGCACAGATGACCACTCGAGGATCACCAGTTACTGGTAAGCAACCTGCCTTTTCCTTCCCTGGAACAAGTAATTTCTTGGAATTAAATGTAGATAAATCTATATTTGTGGTTAAGAGTAAGAAATAGCTCTATATGCCCTAGATGTTTTATTAAACAGTGTCTTCTAGAGTCCAAACTAACTTCAGGCTTTGAAACACAGAAATGATTATTTCACTCTCTTTGTATGAGCAAATTGTTCTCTGATTCTGGGAGTGGGAACTAGAAGAAAGTGATGTGTCATCCCACTGCAAAAAAATCTTTCCTATCCTTAAATTTGTTTTTTATACTGTAGGAAATTCCATGGCTACCGCTCCTTAAAGGAATATTACGAGGAGGAGAGTTGCTTGCGTTTCTTGTATAGGGTAAGTTGCTGCAGTAAATATTGTCAAGATTTACAATGTGCTTTGGTTTTTGTTGTTGTTCTGATGGTGGGATGTTTGGGTGCCCAAGGGAATTTGGTGCCCAAGGCACTTAAGAACAATCTCTGAAAAACAGGCGTTGATTTACAGCCAGCCTAGTTTATGCCACACATACTCAAATGATAATTCTAACCAGAAGCCTTATGTGGAGTCATCAAAAAATCAGCAAGAGCTGTATATTCCTTAAAAATATATTCCTTCGTCCTTTAAGGCAGGGGTGTCAAACAGGGGCCCGCAGGCTGGAACCAGCCCATCCAGGGCTCTTACTTGGCCTGTGAGCAACTGATTGCCTTTATTGCCAGATGACAAAGGCTGTGCATGATGTCCCTGTATACTGTCACAGTGGCTGATGCCTAACGGGAGGTGGATGTAATTTAAACCCGTTGCTTCGGGTTCTATCCTCTGCTGCCAACTGGAACAGCTCCTTGCCCTCCTCTAAATGACAGCCTTTCAAACATTTAAAGAGAGCAATCATGCCCCCTAAACATTCCCAAGGCCCTTAGCCTTTCCTCGTAGGGCTCAGTCTCCAGAACGCTGATCATCCTTGTCGCTCTCTTCTGCACCCTCTTGATTTTGTCCACATCCTTTCTGAAGTGAGGCCTCCAGAGCTGCACACAGTACTCCAGGTGTGGCCGGACCAAGGCAGTATACAGAGGGGCTATGATCTCCTGTGATTTCGATGCTATGGCCCTTTTAATACAACCCAAGACTGAATTTGCCTTTTTACCATCACATCACACTGACTGCTCATATTTAGTTTACAGTCCACTCTTACCCCAAGATCTCTTTCGCATACACTACTCCCCAGAAATGTATCCCCCATCCAGTATTTGTGCTTGACATTTTTATGGCCCAGATGTCATACTGTGCATTTATCTTTGTTGAATTGCATCCTGTTTGCAACTGCCCACTTCTCCAGAGTATTCAGGTCTTGTTGAATTTTAACTCTAAGTCCACTCTTACCCCAAGATCTCTTTCGCATACACTACCATCCAGTATTTGTGCTTGACATTTTTGTGGCCCAGATGTCATACTGTGCATTTATTTTTATTTTTTTTAACAATTTACTTATTTTAATGATCACAAAATTATTGTAAGAATCTATACAGTAATGGTTAAAATTAAACCTAACAGAAGTACTCACAGTGTCCAAATGGCATATTTTGAATTCTGCAACACTAATATAAATAAATTACTTAGTAATAATATGTAATCAATTTAGTTTTATATTCAGTTAATTACAATTACTTATGAATCTTTAGTCAACAATAGAATCAACTTAACTAATCAGAGATGCAATTAATTAATTTTTGCTAATAAATTCAACAGTTCAAACCAATGTGTAAAATCAATACAATAGTATATCTTCTATGCTTTGAGCCACCAATAAAATTGATTACTTTCAGATAGTGCAATCTAATATATTTTGTAGTTTGATTTTACTACTTACTTGTTCTTAAAAAAAACCCAGTACCAATATAATAATCTATTCTAAATTCATTAATAGTATTCCTACCAAAAAGACTCTCAGAGCTTAAGGCTTATTTTGTATACTGAATTTATATTTTTGTTGAATTGCATCCTGTTTGCAACTGCTCAGGTCTTGTTGGATTTTAACTCTATTTTCTTGGGTGTTTGCTACTCCTCCCAATTTGGTATCATCAGCAAATTTAATGAGTAGTTCTTCTACCCCTTCATCCAGATCATTGATAAAAATATTGAAAAGTACGGGGCCCATAACCAAGCCCTGTGGCACCCCACTGGACACCTCCCTCCAATCTGGTGAAATGCCATTGACCACCACTCTTTGGGTGCGGTCCTCTAACCAGTTCCCTATCCACCGAACTGTCCTATAGTCCAGTCCGCAGTCTTCCAGTTTTTCCATCAGAATGTCATGGGGTACCTTATCAAAAGCTTTACTGAAATCCATGTAAATCACATCAACAGAGTTCCGATGATCCAGTAAGCTTGTCACACAATCAAAGAAGGATCTGTTGGGGACAAAACCATGCTAACTCCCCAGAACACTGAGTGGTCCTTCAGATGCTTTACAGATCAATCCCTTTAAAATCTGCTCTAATATCTTCCCAACAACCGAAGTCAGACTGACTAGCCAGTGGGATAGCTCAGATTTAATGTTTCCTGTGTTTTCCTTTCTTGCCTCTCCAGTTCAATCAATTCAATTTATTGTATACAGCAAGCAGAAAAGTCTATACTTGGAACTATGTAGACAAAATATCTATGAAACATTTTTGAATAAGTACTGTTTTTATGTTTCCCAGACTCAGATTGGGATAGACTGCCACCACTTAAAAGTATTCACTTTTCTAGCTCATTCTGCAAGGTTCACATTCTTAAATTTGGTGCTGGCTGTAGGTGATAAATGAGCTTTTCAGAAAGACAATCCCATGAACTGATTGCTGCCACAAAACAGTGCTGTGCTAGAAGAGATGCTGTTTGCCAGTGCGAGGGAAAGTAAAATTTTCTGTGACCAAGTTACCTAGACTCTAATCCATTCTTGTCTTGGTTGGATGCAATGTCAGTCTGTAAAATGGCCCTCCCCTGGCCATTTCTGGGAAACACAATTCTCATTTCCAGCCCTAATGAACAGGAGATCTGAACCTCTGATTATTCTAACTGTGCTCATCTTCCATTAATAAAGGTTGCCTCGTGCATTCAGAATGCCTGTTGTTGTATATGATATGATTTTATGTCTAGCTACAGTGGCCTGAATGCTCTTCTAAACCATTCACTACAGTCTGTGAGGAAGTGCACGCATAATCTCAGTGTTCCTGCATGACCCTACTTAGGTATCCTCTGAATTTTGGGTTTCCTATAAAGTTTCAGTTCAACACTAATAAGCTTTCTCCAGCAGTTTTAAATAGGTGTTGTCAAATTTATGTATTTATTTAATTTGTACCCCACCTCCTCCAATAGAGAACCAAGGCCTCTTACAGTGTTCTCCTTTCCTTCATCTTACCCTCACAACAACTCTGTGAAGTAGGTTAGGCCAAGGTATGATTGGCCCAAGGTCATCTGGTGAGTTTCCGTGGCAGTGGGGATTCAAACTTGGGTCTCCCAGATCGTGGACCAACACTTTTAACCACTACACCACAGTACTTGTCAAGACAGATATTCGTGCAGATTCAGAGCAAATGTGGGATGTGACATTTGACCATTCCTTTGTATGCAGCTTGAGAGTAGGTGCCTTTTCTTGTTGATAGAGTCAAGCTCAGTTACAGACCCATGCCTTACTACTCTTTTCTTATTCTTTCTGTTACAATGCAGATCTACGTTCCCCTCTTGCTGGTTAATGCTGCTGATGACCCTCTAGTGCATGATAGTCTGTTATCAATTCCAAGAACACTTGCAGGTGAGTGGAACACTTGGGTAAAACAATCAGTTTTCTCTTGATTTTCTACCACCACATACTCTGTTACTTGAAGGGAATAAAAAGTGGGTACTGGAACAGCTCAGGTTGTGTCTTTCCTCCTGGGATTTAGTGAATAGTTGCTTTGGATTTTGAAGAATCTGCAAGGCTGTGATGCACTGTGAAGCGCAGGCAGCCTAAAGACAGTCTTGAGCTTTGCTTAGGGACAGCATGCAGAATTGTAATTTATGCTACCTGCCCATCAGCCTGATTTTTAGGAGAAGTAACATGGAGTTGAATTCTGTGGGTTGCAGTCTTCCCTTTTAACTAATGCATCCTACAGTCTGGGGCAAGGGTCTGTGAACCACTCTCTAGAGTACTACTGGCTCCCTGTGAAGTATATATCCTAACCAAGGTAATACACTTCAAACAAAGTTTTCTCACAAATCTGGCCTCCCAGTTTTATCAGAATATAGAACTCTTCAACTGAGATTCTAAAAAGTATTGGTTTTTTACTCTTGCAGAGAAGCGGGAAAATGTCATGTTCGTTCTGCCACTACATGGAGGTCACCTGGGCTTCTTCGAAGGTGCAGTACTCTTTCCTGAGCCCCTCACGTGGATGGATAAGCTTGTGGTGCAGTATGCCAGTGCCATATGCCAGTGGGAGCGGAATAAATCTCAATGTTCTGATACAGAACAGTCGTCATCTGGCCAAGAGTAAATGCTCCCAAAGACCTTCAGGTTGTTTCATCGTATCTCCCCCACCCCCATCTTCTGGGACTCTTCTTCCCCCTGCTTTTCCAGGCCTGTCATCTTGACGTCTTGAAGTTGGGTGTGTCCACAGTGTTCCATGACAAAGCAGAGGTACAACAGAGGGGGGCAGTGTCTGGTTTGGAGTATGTCTGAATGTTGCAGTCCTCTTTTCTGTGCATTTAAAGAACTGATCCACTGTATTGATGAGTTGCTGTCTGTAACTTGCTTTGGAGGTTCAGAAACCTGTGCATCCTTCTAAAGTAGGATGAAGGTCCAGCAGTCCTGAACGTCAGTCCTCACCTTCACCAATCAAAAACTCTCTTCCGGATTTTTGCAGAATTACATCTAGCTGTTAGTGAAGTGGATTTTAGGAGTTTACCTTTTCTTCGTGTTTGCATTTTTCTCTCCCCTTCTGTCTCCTCCCCCACACCAACATCTGTAAAAGAAACCAGCAGTTCACTTTACAGGTCATCGGTCTATAAAGCAAGGAGAAGATGTGGGGACTGAAGTTTCCAGAAATCAATCCTTTTTCATCCATTTTGTTGAAGCGATTCTGATGTTTTTTTTTACATGGTATCAGCACTTTCAGTTACTGCAGAATTCTGCTTTTGTTTGGAACTTCATGGTCAATCAATACAATAGATTGCCTGCTTGGTTAACACTTCTTGAGACTAAAATGGTAGCCTTGTGATACTTACCTTTTCTAATGTGAGGACTTCTATTTTCACACAGGGTTGTTTGTGTGCTCTTAACCAGGCCTTTTAATTCTGTCTTGAGTGGAAGCTAGTTACTGTCAGACTGTGGGTAGTTCATTTTCCCCCCTTCAGAATATTTCATAGTGAATCAATATATATCCTCGTAGGAACGGGGGGGGGGGGGGTATTTATCAGGTTATATCTGTGTTCTGTTTTGTGTTTGTTTCTTCCATCTCTCAAGTATGTCAGAGCAGCAAATCAAAAGAAAAACATCTTCCCAATTTTTTTAAGCATTGAATCTCTGTTCTGACCACCATGACTTGCCTTAGAGAAGTTGGCAGTAATCAGAAACCCTAAACTGATAATGTTTCTGTGTGGCTAAATGCTTCTGAAGTGACTGAGAAGTTGTAGGACAGTTTCAAGAGTCTTCTGGAACATTGCATGCTCCTTGTTGCAAAGTTTTTGGGACCAAGACAACCAAGGGAAATTGGCAAGGGTGGCATGTGGGTGCCTACAGTATGAAGGTCCATTGTCTTTTTTTTTCCTGTTGTGCAGTAGAGACAGTAGAGACAGACTTCTGAAGTGAGCCAGTCACCACCGTAGAAGAGAAATCTCACCCTGTCAGAATTTTTTTTAAATAAAAGCAAAACCTGATTAAAGTGATGGTGGAACTTTATATCAAACTGTTTCACGTTCACTTCCCACTAGTATTAGTATTGTCAGTTCCTCTGTGGCTCTCTCATCTCTGCAGTTCTCTCACAATGATCGTTAGCACTTTTATGTTTCACTTTTGGTTTTGCTTTCTAGGCACTTTAATTAATTGTAGCCTTTTAACACATGTAGGAAAACTTTCTGAACTTCAGTTCTGTGCTGTATGCTTCCAGGACCAGTCTCTGAAATTCAGAGAGGCATATGGTTGGTGTCTTTGTATGTTTTTTATTTTGTTTTAATTGAGCAATAATCAACTACTGTAGCAAAGGTGCTTTTCTCTCATCAACAATCAAATTCCTTCAGTTTGCCTTAGTCCAGCAATTTTTAATCTGGTCAATCTGTGACCTAGACTTGCTTTCATGTGAGAAAAACTGAGGACCTGTCGTTCCCTCAGGTAGAAGGAGCAAATGACAAAGCCAAAAAATGGCAAAGCTTGTGGAATTTCCCCACTACTACACACACTTTTTTTTTTAAAGAGTAGGTTTTAAGATACTCTTCACCTTCTTCATATACCATTCTCTGGAGATTCCCTGTGCATTGATAATCAAAACCAAAACATACAGGACATAGCATTTTGTGCAATTAATGTAGTAATCCCATAAGCAGGAATAGCAGTACCTAGAATTCATTTCTCACTTGACTAGAAGTAGATATATAGGTGATTAAGTCAGTTTCAGTAGCTACAGTGTATAAAACGGGAGATAAAGTGGCTTATTTCCCTTTCAACATATTTAAATTTTTAAAAGGTAAGCTGTAGAGAATCTGTTGTTTTTGCATCAACCTCCAGCATGTTACTTTGCTGCTGCCTCTTCATTCTGCAGCCATTTAACCAAAGCAACAGACAGAGGCAGTAATACTAGCCCTTGTCACTGAGATCTTCTTTTCCTTCTGGCTCTACTTTTTTGATGTTTTCAATACACAGAAAATTGCATTCTCCCCCCCCCCCGAAATAAGAATTTTTTTTAATGCAAACTATAACTTAAGAGAAACTATTGAACCCCTTTGCAAAATAAGGCATTTATTTCCTTCATCTCTCTGTGGAAAGTGAAGTTTGAGGACACAATTTGATCATGTTTCAAAGGGCCTTTCAGTGGCAGATTAATCATGTGTGTGAGCAAGAAAAGAAGCCAATGTCTCTGTACTCCTGTTAGGCATTCTAAATGCTTCTGTACTCAGGGATTACATTGCCATGGAACTGTATCTATAGCCTTTTCCAAGAAGCAACAATTTTCTGTTACTGAATTTGTTTTGAGCAGTGGGGAGGGGGATGTACCATTCTATCTATACTGCCACCACCCTTCAGAAATCATGTGGGCAAATCACTGTTTGCAATTCATGGAGCAACCCCCCCCCCCTTCAGATGTGGAGAGCCCAAATCTTAATTTGACATGGCCAGTGAGGGGCATATGTGTGCTCATTGTGTTGTGAGTCAACAAACCAGGAGAATTCTGAACTGGTTGAGGTAGAGTCTTCTGTGGACTATAAAAACACGGGAGGAAGAAAGAGCTGATGAGAGCTTGACCAATGAAAAGTAGTTGCAGAAATTCCAGTTAAAAATGGCATGAACTTCTATTAGTAATTTTCCAGTGAAGTCAGAACGTAATGCACATTCAGGCATTCTCTGTCCTGAATCATTCTAGAAAGGCAGCAGGATTTCGTTGGAAATAAAACGAGAAGAAAAGCTGGCCCAGAGTGTTACAGTTGCTGTGTGGAAGCTCACAACATTAATTGGATTTTTAAAAAAGGTGTTGTAAATTGCTCTTTTTTACAATTACTGCACTGAATATTGACCCATGAGCTGCAGTCCACTGGCCATCATGCAGCAACAGCCACCATGTTGAATGATTGAAAGCAGCCTTTGCCAGGTGACAGTAATGCGTAAACTTGGCTGTTTGCTGATGCTACCTAGAGCGCTTGGAATACAGTAGCTCAGCTGTCTGCAACCTTGACAACTTGTTAATGCCTCCAGTCAAAGAAGCCTTGTTGTGTTTGAATCATCACATGCTTGAGGAAGTATGCCTAGACATTTTAGGCCTACCTTTGGAAGGCTTCAAGCAGTGAATGGCAGCTTAATTTCCTAACTCTTTATTTGTTTAGTTTTTTAAAAAGGAAAATGTTGCAGTGGGCCCAAATCCACTTGCATCTCTCACCTATCCATATGAACAGTGAGGTAAGCAGTTTCCCATTAATTTCATTGTCTTAATGGTACATGCTCCAGTTACTGTTGAACTTCCTTTGGCTTTGTTGCCAAAACAGAAGTGGAAAGTAGTAGTTTTGGTATTTCATCATTGGAGACTAGGAAAAGGGTCTACCTTTGCATCAGTGAATTTTCATGACAGCAGTAATACCTCCACCTTATTGTGTAGGAAGTGTCCACACTGCCCCACCTCCCATATTTCTGTTCTGTTGGCATGTCTGTTGCTTTGTACCATGGGAGGGTCTTGGCGACACACCAGGTGAATTTACTGCAGATGATCTAAATGAGGGCGAAAGCCAACCTGCTCTTGGTGTGATGTTTCTGTAAATGGCTATTTAGAAGTCAGGGCCATTTGCTTGCTTTAGGGCAAGGACTCCATTGAAATAGTGGTATCATGCAGTGCTGCTGGAGTGTGTGGCTTTTGTTTTCTTTTGGCAAGAGTCCTGTTTGATTGTCCATAATTGTTCCCATCTAGGATTTTTTTTTAAAAGACTGCTTCAGCTTTCAGGTATGGTTGTGTGACAAAGTGAGATGAAATCATCTGAGGTGGGTTGGGGGGGGGGAAGTATTTGGATTTACCAAGAACTGTACTGAATCTCATTTAAGCATTAGCATCCTGTTCTTTTTGCTGGTTACGTCAAAGGGGCACAGCCATGAAAGGGCAGCATTTACAAAGCTGGGACTCAGAACTGGCACTCCCTCCCTCCACCAAGAGAAGCTCTGCCCTTCATCCTCTGGGTGGGAAATGTCATTTTAGCTCCTCAGTCCTAACTCCCAGCAGCTTGGCTGGTTCCAGTCATAGAGGAAAACAGAAAGAAAAACACAAACACCTTCTTTCAATCAAGGAGGCTAAATTTCATATCAGTGTGGCTCTTAAAAGCATTGCCTGTCAAGGGACCATGCTGCTTCTGGGAATACCATCTTTGTGAATTCCATCTTTAATCCACCATCTTTGTGAATTCGTTGTTTCCCAAGCTGATTGCTTCGCTCTGTTTTATTTGTGAATCCCACTGATTAATTTGGGACAGTTTTATTTCTCCTCATTAAGTAGGAAAGCACAACTTTTTTGAGAGCCCCCCCACACACACACACACATACCCAAGCAGAGTGATATCCCAGCTCCTCAGGAAGCTTAGACCTGAACCTGTGCGTGCTTTGATTTCTGTCACTGCAGCTGCCTTATTGGAGTGAGTAGAATGTGGTGTGTTTTCTTATTTTAAAGGTATCTCTTGAACCTGAGTTTTGTTGGCCGTTTTTGCTTCCAAATAGACATTTTGGAAACCATCACTCTCACATTCCTGATTCCTTTGGAAACAAAAATGCTGCCCTGAAAATGTTTCATGTGTGTAAGCAACTCTTCAAGTTGCCGGTTCCTCTGTTGGACTCTCGGGAGCCGGTTGCCGATAGGATGAAGATTTGCAACTACCAATGCAATTTTTTCTAAATGCTAATGTTTTAAGAACTTATAAAAAGTGTGTCCTTGATTTTTTTTCTTTTTATGTTGTTCTTTGTGTGATAAACTGAGGTCATTGC
This sequence comes from Gekko japonicus, assembly GCF_001447785.1. Classification (NCBI taxonomy): domain Eukaryota; kingdom Metazoa; phylum Chordata; class Lepidosauria; order Squamata; family Gekkonidae; genus Gekko; species Gekko japonicus. The sequence goes on from NW_015175455.1 coordinate 126,353, forward strand.
AAACAGAGTGATTTTGTTAATCGTTGATTAAATGGGATTTCTTTGCTTAAAAAATAAAGAACGCTTGAGTTCAAAATGAGTTTGTGATGTGTTATCATCTATTCCTACAGGTTTGTGATGTGTACAATGAAAGTAATAGTCCAAGTACAATTCTGCAGTTCTATGTATATTTGACCCTTTTGATTCCTTTAAATTTGACTAATAAAATTTGGCAAGGCACTGTGGAGGGGAGGGGGGGGTGTTACCAGTTCTTCCTCAGAATGCAACACCACCTATATATCTCTCTGTTTTGATTTTATCGCACTCCTCTGCCAAGGAGCTTTGTGTGATGTACATGCTATTTTGTAACAGAATAATCCTGTATTTAGGCCTGGTTTGGCAAATGCTTTGCAGGAGAATGAAAACTTCTGTATTGTAATGTACTGTCACATTTTGTAATGGTGTTGAACTCTAGTAGCACTTGGCTCAGCTGGCAATCGCGGAACTGTTTTTTGTGGGATGCTGGAGTGATGAATGAAAAGAGGCAAGCAGGGGCTGTGTCTGCCTTTCAGCTTTCTCCCAACTTTGGGACAGAATAGTATCAGTTTTATTCTTTACCATGGACAAATTCCGCACAAAGCAGTGGCAGAGATAACACACCTGATCCCAGCAATGTTTCTGCTCTGCTGTTAACGTCTCTGCCTAGGGTGTTGGGGATGGCTCAACTAACCCCCCCCCCACACTGCTTCTTTTAGAAAGGCCCCATCCCTTCACCTTCACGACAGACATCCTGTTTGGCTTGAGCCAGTGGTCCAATGAATGCACCTCTTGTAGGTCTCTTCAGGTCTTTCCATTTCAGAGGGACCTCTGCTGGTTCTCAAGTCAAACAGGCCTGGTATTTGATTTGAGGAACAGGAATGGCAGTGAGGCAGAGTCTATGTTGTGGATTCAGTTCCGTGGGGGAAAAGGAGGAATGGGGCAAAGAAAAGAGAATCAGCTTCTCTTTGGCTTTTCTGCTTCCTGGCATCTTAAATGCAGGCGAATATACCCCATGTGCAGGTCATAGGAATAAAACAGTCAGGTTGACTGTATCACTGTACTAGTCAGTTAAATTTCCCTGTTCAAAAAGTGTAGTACAGTAAAAAATGGGGATTTGGCTGGGCTGGTTTGTTCCAGTGGCTAGACTGTTGGGCCAGGAACTGGGAGATCCGGGTTCAGATCCTCACTCTGCAGTGCATTTTACTGGGAGACTGCACACTTTTCAGCCTGGACTGCCTCACAGGATGGTTGTGAGGAATACGTGGAGGAGGGGAGAACCATTGATTGAGCTCCTTGGAGAAAGGGCAGAATAAAAATGTGCCTGATTATGTATGATGGAAGTTGCAAGGTACTTGTGCTTCCCTACATGCCAACTGCTGCCTGAGGCTCCTGGCATCCAACAGCCCATGCTGCACAATCCCTAATCCACCTCCCTGGTATACTTAGAACAACATAATGGAGAATAGGCAAATGTACAGGAGTGAGCTGGTGGTGGTTGTCACTGGAGATAGGACTGTCTTTTGCCTGGGAGGGTGCACTTTGGGTCTCTGACTCTCACAGTGAAGTCATCACACAACCACTTCTGTGAACCAGAAGGCATTTGCCATGCCCACATCTTGATAGTTGTAATCTCTTTGCAAAATAACTATGTGGAATAGCTGCGCAAAACCAGAGGGGGTCTTCTATACAGGGAGTGGCAGCTTCACTTTTATAACTAGTTGTTATTTAAGCCTATCACAAAAACTGCTTCCAGAATGTCTGAGGCATTTGTCTGGAATCTTGTCCCCCTCTCCCATTGGCTGCTGTTTTCCCACTAAAATCATTAGGTTACAAGCACACAGAATCATAGGGTTGGAAGGGGCCATACAAGCCATCTAGTCTAACCCCCTGTTCCATACAGAATCAGCCTAGAGCATCTCTGACAAGTGTTTGTCCAGCCACTGCTTGAAGACTGCCAGTAAGAGGGAGCTCACCACTTCCCTAGGCAGCCGATTTCACTGCTGAAGTACTCTTATTGTAAAAAAATATCCAGCCAGTACCTTCCCAACCCTAATATCCAGCCAGTACCTTCCCAACCCTTAATTTAAACCCATTATTGCGAGTCCTGTCCTCTGCTGCCAACAGGAACACCTCCCTGCCCTCCTCTTAGTGACAGTCTTTCAGATACTTAAAGAGAATACTTGTGTCCCCCTCAACCCCATCTTCTCCAGACTGAACAGTCCCAAGTCCCTCCGCCTTTCCTCATAGGGCTTGGTCTCCAGGCCCCTGATCATCTTTGTCACTCTCTTGTGCACCCATTCCATTCTGTCCGCATCCTTTTTGAAGTGAGGCCTCCAGAACTCCAGGTGTAGCCTGACCAATGCGACATACAGTGGGACTATGACATCTTGCAATTTGGATGTTATGCCTCTCTTGACATACCCCAAGATGGCATTAGCCTTTTTTGCTGCTGGATCACCCTGACTGCTCATATTTAGTTTACAGCTCACCAAGATCTTGTTCATACACACTGCTATCCCAGAAGTGTAACCCTCATCCAGTATGCATGCTTCTCATTTTTGTTACGCAACTGTAGAACTCTGCACTTATCCTTGTTTTTTTTTTTTTTTAATCCTTGTTGACTTGCATCTTGTTCACATCTGCCCACTTTTCCGGTGCATTTAGATCTCATTGAATTGTATATCTTCCAGATGTTTTGCTGCTACTCCCAATTTGGTGTCATCTGCAAATTTAATTAGTAGTCCTTCCACCCCCATCCAGGTCATTTGTAACAATATTGAAAAGTACTGGGCCCAGAACTGAGCCCTGTGGCACTCCACTGGACCCCTCCCTCCAGTCCGATGAAATGCTGTTGACAACTACTCTTTGAGTGCGGTTCTCCAACCTATCCACTTAATTATCCACCTAAGTATCCTAGAGACCTGTCTGCAGTTCTCCAGTTTACCCATCAGAAGATCATGGGGAATCCTGTCAAAAGTTTTACCGGAAGCTAGGTAAACAACATCAACATATTCCCACAATCCAGTAAACCCATCACTCGGTCAAAGAAGGAAAAAAAGTTGGTCTCTCAGGGCCTGGGGGGACAAATCTTTGCTGACTTCCCTTGATCACCAAGTTGTTCTTCAGATGCTCTTAGACTGACCCCTTTAAAATATGTTCTAATATCTTCCCTGAGAAAGGGGTTAGGCTGACTGGCCTGTAGTTTCCTGGCTCGTCCTTCCTCCCTTTTTTGAAGATTGGGATAACATTCCCGCTCTTTCAGTCTTGTAGTACATTTCCCATCCTTCAAGAGGTCCTGAAGAGTTTGGACAAAGGCTCTGCGAGCTCTCTAGAAAGTTATTTGAGCACTTTCGGGTACACACCATCTGGTCCAGGGGATTTGTACTCATCCAATGCAGCTGGGTACCTCTCAACAACCTCTCTGTCCATGTTAATCCTGGTCTTGCACTTTTGTCAGTAAGTGATCAGTAGGGCTGTTTATATTCTGTGGTTCTGCAAAAATGCAGAAAAGCTGCAGAACTGAAGGGCAAGCTGCAGAATTTCCTAGGAATTGATTTCCTTAAAAAAAATTTCTAGCCCTCGTGGTTTTGAATATGTGCTTAATATTTATGTAGTGCCTAATTTTATTGCTCAACAATATCGACAGGGGCCAACATAACTCTTTACCATTTACCAGAATTACCAACAATGCAATAAATAATAGAAAATTGTAGAATAAATTGTCAAAAACAATTCCAATGTGCTTCATGGGCATAATGTCTACACAAATCGGAAAAAATTCTGCAACTGTTTAATTTGTTACCTTAAGCATGGAGTCAGTGGAGCTCTAGTTATTGGTGCTTTTATTTATAGTTAACACAAAGGGAGCCCAAAAACCTTTGTTTGTCAGTGTTTATTTTTTTAAAAAAAACTGAAAACAGGTCGTTGCTGAACTCTCCTGCAGTGAATTATCTGTCCTTGCTGTTTACAGTGCTGCAAGGGCCCAATTTGGTCTGTTTGGTCTTTGTCTCTCTCTCTCTCTCTCTCTCCCTTCCTTAGCCAATCCTTCCTGCACAACCAATACTGGGGCCCTCAGACATGTAACTGTGGCACCTCCATTTTCTGCTCGTCCCTATTGTTTATTAGACAATCCATTATATTGTAAGGGAAGAAGGCACTTCTCAGCTTCTGTACTACCCAGGCACTTGGATTCAAAGCAGTGCCTCTGCATTTTCTTTTTTCTTGGCCTTCCTACCACATCCTTTGCCTTTCTCACCGGGGTAGAGGGAAGGGGGAGAAGGTTCTTCTGAAGTTTTAAACAGCAGAGTCTGCTGTGCTCTGGGCCTGACTGGTGGCAGAAGGGCCAAGAAACGTGTGAGAAGATGAGCATCCTGGAGTTTTATGATCATGACAGATCTTTTCAACCAACACTACATTTAAAAGGATGGCTGGGTTTGATGGCCACCCTGACCCTATTTTCTAGATTGGGATGCTGCTCCCCCCCCCCCCATTTTCTCAGAGAGCTGTGTCTTCACCATCCATCTTGGGCCCAAAAAGTTTCTCAGCTGTGTCTTTGCCATCATATTTTGGCAGGTTACCCCCAAAATCTGCTGGCAGGATATCGGCATCGATCTCTTGGTAGAAAGATTCCAGTTCATCGCCATGCACAAAGACCTGAATGTTAAGAAGAAAGGGGAAAAAAGAGGGTGAGCACAAGGTGGACCACTAGACCTGAATGTTAAGAAGAAAGGGGAAAGAGGGTGAGCACAAGGTGGACCATTGTCTTGGAGGGCTGCTGGTGGCCAGGAACAAGCTGAGCTGAAAGTTGCCTGCTGCTGTCTCCTGTGCTGCCAATGGCTGGGTCCAAGTCCAGAGAGGCCCCTCAGCTCAGATCCAGTCTGCAACAGTGGAGAAGGAGGTGATGGGTGACCACTCGGCTTGCTCCTTGGCCTTTTAGTGTTCCAGTCTGCCCTCATAAGTTGTGTGCTCCACTGGAGTGTAACAGGAAAGACGAAAATGCCCAGGCTGCTGCTCATGGCTGCTCTCACTGGTTTCCTCTGTAAAATCTAGCCCTGGTCTAAAACTGCCACCTCCTTTACCTTTATTCTGACAATGCTTTTTCTGTAGTACATGTATGCCCAGCGTGCATACTTACCCTCTCCAGCAGTTTGTTCTTCAGGAAAGGTTTGACCACATTGTAGGTTGTAGTGAAGTACCAAGGCTGATGGATGAAGTGGACAGCCTTGAAACGGGCTGGGAAGGAATCCTAGGAATTCCAAAGTCACACAGGTTGGGAGAGCAGAAATTGAAAGGAGAGAATGGGCAGGAGAGGGTTACTTCAACATCCTGTAATTCTGTCCTCTGACATCTAGATTTCTCTTTGAGGATAGAGGAGAGCATTTGCCCAGAAGCCCGTACCCAGTGATGTGTGAATGTGTAAGATATATCAACCACCTTGCTAGTACCCTAGGAACCCCTACCTTCTCTCAGATGCCAGATGGGGCTATTTGCTTCCCATTTCCTGAAAGGCCTCTTTTGAAGCTTCTGGGTTTGATTGATTGGATGCATTCTGGCTGTACATCTTCCCTGTCTGAGCTCACATATCTACATTCATCAGTCATGGAGCTGCACAGATGTGTGTGCTCCTGCTATTCTCATACTCTGTCACCTCCCAATTCCTGCTCTTATTCACAGCATGCTCACACAGTCCCTGGAGCACTTGGCAAGCAGCTGCCTTGCAAAGGGGATTCCACAGAGGAAAGCACTTTGGTGACTCCAGCAGTGGCCAAGAAGAAAGGCCATGTTTCACTGTCACCTCAGGAACACATACTGCTTTGCAGGGACCAGTAGAAGAGGATTAAGGAAGGCTAGAAGAGCCAGATACCCTACAAATGGCAGATTCAGGGCTTTTGCTTCTTCCTAGCTTTGAGGCTTCTTTCCTGTCTATGGCTGGTGCCTGTGCCTTTTGCTTTCTTGGGATTGCCAGGAGGTTGTTCTTTTCACCTGCAACATGTCCACCATCTTCTTCAGTTCGGAAGGTTTGATGCCAGAAGCCTGCTGCACTGTGAAGCCCTTGAAGTTCTCAATGATGCAGAAGCCATTGATTTGGGTCTCCTCATTCTCCAGCAGCCTCTCTAGGATCACACAATAGGCACGGAGAATCTAGAGCAAAAAAGGCAAAGATGCAAACTGAAAGGATGTCCTAAACCTCTGGATCCAACCCCCACCTTGCACTCTTGTTGTACCATGCAAAACGTCAACTGCAAAGGCTGGCTTTGGCTAAGTGGCTCAGTTTGATAGGATAAGAGCAGGTATAGTTAAAGTGTCATATGGCTTTTCACTTGCAGCTCCTGCCTCTTGGAGACAGGGGCATAGCTCAGTGATACTGCACCTGCTATGCCTGCAGAAGGTCCTTGGTTCAATCACTGGTATCTCCATTTAGGGCTGAGCTAAAAAAACACCCCATTTTTCAGATCTTTGAGTAGATCTTTAGATGGACTAGAGAATTTTCTTGCTGTAAGGCAGGTGCATACATTTGGTTTTAGGAGGTGTTGTAAAAGTCTCTATGAACATGGATTGTGCAAGGCAGATGCATACTTTTGGTTTTAGGAAGCATTGTAAAGGTCTCTGGAAGTGGCTTGTGCATAGGTGTACAAACTCTTAAGAGTTGTCCTCTTAATCATCCTCTGCATCAGTGAAAGAGATCCTGGGGCCCATCTTTTTGATCATTGCAGAGCAGCTGCTTGGGACAACAGAGTGCTTTGGGTCAATTTTCTTCAGAGTTGGCACACAGGAAGAGAAGGGGGATTTGTATCTATTAAAATCAGACTATAATTTCAGATATGATCATTGGCCCATTCTCCTTCTAGCATTCGCTCCGTTGTTTTAGCAAACCCACACTGGAACAGAAAAAGTTGCAGCTCGAAATCACATTCAAATACCCCAGGCCAGCACCGTACTGACTGCAGATTCACCCCTGAACGGCCATAAATTTATGCAACCGGTACCATAAAACAGATCAAAGGAAGTGAAACTGGCATGCAGTGTGGAAGCTACCATAAAATCTGATAATCAAAGAGTGAAAGTGGCATGCAATGTAGAGGGGAGTTTCTGTTCCAATGTGGGTCTGGTAAAACAGCGGAGCTAATGCTAGATGCAGAATGGGCCATTGTCTCAGGCTGGGCAGTGACTTCCCAGATAGAGGGAGGTTTTCCCAGTACCTCCTACCCGAGACACTTTAAATGGAAATGTTAGGGTCTGAAGCTGTCTTCAAGAGAAGACTCACTGGAAAAGAAAAGCTGAAGGCAGTAGGAAAATAGGAAGACACAAGATGAGGTGGATTGACACCATAGAAGAAGCCACAGCCTTCAGTTACAAGACTGAAGTCAGTGATAGGATGTTTTGGAGGTCATTAATTCATAGGGTTGCTGTAAGTGACTTGATGATGTATAAAACACACGAACCTCGGCCCCTCTGCATTCAAATCATATACTGTCTCAAACATCCCCATCCCTTTCCCAGATGTTTTTGTGTTTAAATTGTTGCCTTATCTCAACTCTTGGAATGGATGGATCTATCCAGAAAGCCGGGTGATTGTTTTATGCAGTGCTATCAGAGGAGCTGCGGTGGCTCAAGTGGTTAAGACGCTGAACTGCAGGCTGTGGAAGGTCTGTAGTTCAGCAGTTCGAGACCCGAGTGTGCCGCATGACCCGTCTCTAGTTCCAGCTCCTGCCAACCTAGCAGTTCGAAAGCAAGAAATTGCAAGTAGATAAATAGGTACAGCTTTGGTGGGAAGGGAACAGCGTTCCCTGCGCCTTGGTGTTTAGTCATGCTGGCCACATGACCACGGAAATGTCTTCGGACAGCGCTGGCTCTTCTGCTTGGAAACGGAGATGAGCACCGCAACCCTAGAGTCGGATTCGACTGGCTTTTGAGCAAGGGAACCTTTACCTTTTTATCAGAATAAATGACGCTTTAAGCTTGAAGACGAGGGCCTTGCTCGTAATCTGTATCTGAGCCCCCGGGTCTTACACGGAGGCAGCAGAATGAGGTGAGAAAATACTGAGATAGTAGAAAAGATTGGTACTTCAGAGTGGGTAGAAGATCATATTTCCCCCCTATGTAAGAAGAAAATTTCCTGCAAGAAGGAAAAAAAAATCGCGTACAAGTTCTAGCTCAGTCTGCTCCCTTGTGGGCTAGTTTTTAAAAACGCGAAAAGCATAACAATCGTATTCTCCACATGTTTCAAGTGCTACAGCCCATTCTAAAATCTCATTCAACCTGAGCTGCAACTAAGAAGATGGTAGAAAACATAATGGGAGAAAGAGCTGACAGCACTCCCCTACACTGCCATACAAACATTCTCCCCCTGCCCAATTCCATTATCCATCATATTACTCCTTTTTTATAGGTCCAGCTCCTTGAAAACTAAGATTTTGGAACCTCTATTAAGTATGCACAATGGTCTGGTGGATGGATGAATAGCTTAATAATATATTCATTAAAATCTTTGCATCTAGATTTTAAATGATTTTGGCCTTTTCTTTTTCCTAGGGGATCTGAGGCATTATAGTGTGTTTGTGTGTGTGGGGGGGGGGCGTTGTGCAGAATTTGTAGCCCTTTAAAACTCCAATTCCCAGAATTCCTTAAGGGCTTCCCTGATACTTTGTTCTTCAAGTGAATTAAACTGGTCCCAATCTGTAGGGTCAATAAAGCTTGGCTGTAAGATACTGACCTCATCGAAGGTGATCTCTTCGTAGTCCCAGTTCTCAATATTGAACAGCAGCACCACCCGCCCATACTTATCCCTGTTGGACAAAATGCCTGGGTAGCCAGCCTCGATGGTACTACGCACAGCCTCCGGCGTCAGGTTCTCAAAAAGCTCTGGATACTGCTGACGGAAGTTGACGTAGCCTGTGGTCAGGGAAAGAAAGAAGGCTGCGGCTGAGGAGATAGCCTGAATCCACTATTCCCACATAACGGATTCTGGACAGATGACTGACTGTAGCAGCCTTATACTGATTTAAACCACTTGTCCACCTAGCTCAGTGTTGTCCCGTGGAAGTTCTCTAGAGCAGTGGTCGTCTTCAGCCTGAGGCCAGGACCCTCAGGTGGATTGTGAAGCCTCACCTGTTAAGTTGTGAGCCCTCACAGAGCCTCCATATGTATAGCTGTGTTCCTTTTTTGAGTGATCTGCTGCTAGTGTGCATGCATCTCAGGGGCAGCATGATGGTGAAGCAAGGTCACTCAGCATTGGAGCGAGTTCTTTTAGAATTCTGTTTGCTCTGTTTAGTACTTGGGTGGGAGACCATCAAGGAAGTTCAGCGTTGATATGCCAGGGTAGGCAACCACCCCTGAACATCTCTTGCCTTGGAAACCCTGTGGGGTCACCAGAAGTTGGCTGTGACTCGACTGCAAAAACAAAAAAAATTAGGAGGGAAGGTGGCATAGTATAGCCTGATCTCATCAGGACATGGGCAGGAGACGATCAAGGAAGACTCTGCAGAGGAAGGCAACGGCACACTACCTCTGCTTCTCACTTGCCTTGAAAGCCCCTTGCTGGTGTTAAAATTCTACACTGTTGTCCCTTCGTATTCCCTCCTAAAGAATTTGATCCTATAGTCTCTTCTTTTTTCTTCTTTTTTATATTTATTTTTATTCATTTTAAAATATCATACAGTTGTCCATAAAACATAAAATAGAGAATATGATGTTAGTCTCTTCTGAATACTATTCAGGTGAGGGAGACTGTTCTGAAGCTGGGGGGGTGGGAATGACAATTGGGGGGGGGACCCTGAGAAGGGATGGGTGCTGTTCACACGTCACATGTTTATTTATTTATTAGATTTGTACCCCGCCTTCCCCAATGGGCTCAGGGCGGCTACAACAGAGGCAATTGCCATAACAACAGTTAAAACAACATAAAAGCAATCATTAAACAGTATAAAACAATCATTCAATAAAGTGCGGTGCTCTTGATGTTAAAGTTTTCTAATCCAAGATGAGTTCCATTCATCAACCTAACCTGACAACATACATTCTTCGGTTGACTAGGCGTCTGCCCAGGGCCAGCTCACCTCCAGATCTAATCCATCGAAGATGGCAACTCGGTGGTGGTACAGTGACGGCGGCGGCTCCTATGCAAAGGCCTGGTGGAAGAGCTCCGTCTTGCAGGCCCTGCGGAACTGCGCCAGGTCCCGCAGGGCCCGAACCTGCTCTGGGAGTTCATTCCACCAGACAGGAGCCGCCGCCGAGAAAGCCCTGGCCCTGGTTGCAGCCAGCTTGATGTCCTTGGGGCCAGGAACCACCAGTAGGTGCTGCGACCCCGACTGTAGCGCTCTTGGGGGAACATATGGAGAAAGGCGGTCCCTTAGGTTATGAGATGGAGATAAGAAGCAGTTGAATGAAAAGAGCAGGCCGCACAAAGTTTGCTCATGCTTGGTCTCTGACGTACTTGTATCTCTCGCACCATATCAAAAACAAGGTGCTTCAGGAAACTGTGAGTATGCTCGAGACATCAAGGGCCTAGCTTTTTTTCTTTAATGCCTCCTCCCTCAAGGGAAGGAATTTTATTTTTCTGGCTACTGTTTCTCAATCTCTTTCCTTCTCACTGAAGCCAGTCCTACTCATTAAGAGCCACCAGGTGGAGGGAAAAAACTATCTGGGAAAGTTCAAAACCAGGCAAAACCACTAGCATTGTCTTGTGTCTCTCGACTCAGCTGGTTCTTTTAATTGCTGGCTTGTTTATTGCCTGGATTTTAAACAAAAGGAGGCATGAAAGAATGGTCATTTCCTGGACTCCCCATTCAGCCAGAGGAAATCCCATCTCTATTGGTGGCCCTTGTGAGGGCAAAAACGGGACAGAAATGTTGTAAATAAATAAATGTGAGGTCCTTCATTGTACAATCAAAATGCAGTTTAACTGTACCTTAGACTTGGTTCAATATAGTGATGGTAGAAAGTACCTAAGGACAAAGAGGTATTGAATGCTGTTCTCTGCAATTACTACCCTGCTTGTTGCTCAGCAAATAGGGAAGATTGCGGGGGGGACACACCTTTAAGCAGATCATAAGCTCTGTTGATATCAAACTTGCGGGCACGGATGAAGCGGAGGAAGAAGGTGCCATCTTTTCCATTTGCTTTCTCAGCCACTGCTTTGCAGATGTCTTCTCCTCCATCAGCTCTCCCCTGGACCAGGTCCTGCAGCTCTTTCACAGCTGATTCCCGCTTCTCTGGTGTCTCATTCAGTTCATCTTTGGCCTGTGGGAATGAAGAGACTCTAGCCCACTGATGTTATGTAGGAGTGAAGGAAGTCAAAGGAATTTGGATGCCTGACTCTGCGTAGCGACCCTGGATTTCTTTGGTACCCTGGTTAACTTCTGCTCTCTGACGAGATTGGGCCAGCCAGGTCAGGGCAAGTCAGTCTCTGAGCTACTTTTGCTAAAGAAGAACCTCTCCTATTTGGTAAGTGGGTGGGCCCCAGCTTCCTACTGCTCCCTTCAGCATGAGCACTAAGATGCACCTTTGCAGTCCGTGCGTGCACACTAGCCAGTAAAGCCCAGCCCCCCCCCAAAGGCAGCAAACACATGTTGGCTGTAGAGGAGCTTGCAACTGTAAGGAAAACTGGTTCCCCCAAAATTCTGTGTCTGTTTCAAAGTTTGGTTCAGGCTTCAGATGTGGCCTGCTTGTGGGTTAATACAGTTCAGAAAAACAGCCTTGCTGAAGCTAGAGCACCCTGATCTTTTGAAACTGCAGATAACACCCAGCCGCAGAGAGAGTTGAGGAGCCCAGCACCAGCTCCCAATTAGCCATGGTCCACTCAGTTAAGCACCTGTGGGAAAGGGGACGAGCCTAGCTACAAATTGGTTTTCTTCTCCCCATGGTCAGACCACTGCTTAGGCTGTTCATCTAGTTTGCTATTGGCCTAACAGTTTGGCTATACAGCACCATCTAGGGTCCCTGAGACCATGAGGGGCCTTCTTACCCATAAGACGTAGGTTTCTAGTCTATTCTCTAGTTTGATGGTAACTGTCTGTGATCACAGTGGCCATCTTGAACATTGCTTACAGGAGCCAGACAGCTTCTGGCTATGCTGACTCAGAAAAGAGCCACTCTGGATTACTGGAACTTCAACGGAGAACAGCAACAGCTGATATTTGGAACCAATGTATTACTGTTTCAGTTAGCATTTGAATTTCTAGCTTTCTTGTTTTATCCTCACAGTTTCTTTAAAGTATCCTTGCATCTTAATAAAATGTATGTTTTAATTATTGTTGTGGTTATTCGCCTTCAGCCTGACTTCAGTCTAAATCCAGAGCCTAGCCTGGCTGACCACCCACCAGAGTAACCCACCTTTGTGTCAGCTAGGCTGCCATATGATTTATAGGCCTGTAGTTCGCCTGCCTGACCTCTGTACATGTTGGTGCCACATTCCTTCCCTCTTGATTCTCTCATCGTTATCGCTGACCTTGTGTTCCTGCCTGTGTAGTGTCTCCACTTTAATTAACCTTTCGTTTCTCAGCCTCAACCATCGGTTATTCTTTCCCACCCGCGGGGAAAACGGCCCGTTGGGTCCACGGGGGGGGGGGGGGCCTGTTGAATCCTCTATATCACTATATGCCTGTTCTATACTCGTCATTCCTAACAGTGAACATGTTACTGCAACCATAGTATACTAACAATAAAGTACAACCTTTCTTGGAAGTCTGTGCTCTGTTGTTTGGCTTTGGGTCCTGACACTTTGCAGGGCGGACTTTCCTGTTTAGAGGCTTGCCCTTTAGCTTCTAATCGTTGGGATAGTCAAAAGGGCTGGTTGCCACCAGGTACCATACTGGTGGGTGAGGAGACATACTCCAGAGTTTCGTAATTTTCTGTTCTGGCCCAGGACTAGGATTGCCATCGACAATGATGACACAATGCTATCAATGGTAGTGATGTCATCATACTGGGACTGTTGCATGGCAATGCTCTAGCATTTGGGGGAACTCTATGGTTACCCTAGAGTTTTTGCCCCAAACACGAAGCGTGTGTGGCAGAAGACTCCCTACAAGGAGCTAGGAGCCCCCTGCAAAGGTGAGACCTGGCATCCCTACCCAGGACGAGCTCGGGACGCTTTGACAGCAACCACCTCTGAAAACCGTATGGGGTGCCACTGAGACTTGATGGCACTTTCCACCACCAATTTAAGAGACTGCCCCTTCTCCAAAGCTCTCCAAAGCCCCTTCTCTCTCTTACCTCTGGCCAGCTCATCCATTAATTGAACCTCCAAATATCTGCAACACGAGCAGTATGGAGTCCCCTTCGCCCTGTTGCAGGGCTGTATTGGTTGACCAAATGTGGGACTGACAAATTGCTTTAGTTTTCAGATTTACAAAACTTGTACAGATTTTTTTCCTGCAGCTATATATTCACAGTCCCATCCTCGGGGAAGAGATAACTTTGACTAGATGGACAGATGCCCAGAAAAATCTCTGAACAAGCTGATCCAATAGTTCACAGTTTTGATACATATATTTATATGGAAAATGTCTTCTACACTCAGAGAAGAGTTCACCTCATACCATTGGAAGTGATGAATTTTGGTATGGTCATCTTGGTTTCATGGAATTTGGCCTAGGCATGATAGCCGTATTCCAAACACCCCCGAGTCTCTCAGATATGGGTTGTGTGAGATTATCACTTCGGTGAGAATGTCACAGATTGTATTTTATCTTTTAATCTTAACACAGATGGAATAAGGAATAATATGTATATCTTTCTGATTTCATTTACATATGGTTATATTTTGTATCATTGTGATTTCTTCATATTTACTATTTCAAGAATGATTAGATTGATTTTAAATAAAAATATTTTAAAAATAAACATGAGTGATGTTTGGCTGGGATACAAGGTTTTCACTTAACATCTGGGGGGGGGGGAATAAACTTCTGACTTCTCTTCAGTCAGAGGGCTGAACTCTATAGGGAGTGGGTATCAAAGACTACAGCCATCTCAGTATAGCCCCGTGATTTAGTGATTAATGTTTTGCTTTGGAACAGGCCTTTCATTTCCATGTGTCTGTTTGGAAAGGAATGCTTTCCTTATGGGGCGGGTTCATCCTTTACAGCCCTACCAGTGAGTCTTCTACTGTTCTTGTCATGCGATTCTGAAGGCCCCTGATTGCCTATCACGTGGTTGCAGCTGCCATGTAGGTATTTAAGGTGGGTCCTGGGTCCAAAAAGACTGAAGACCACTGTATTACTTCCTAGGCAGAGTGTATAACTAACTTCTGTGACTGATTCCCATAAACACCAGAGGGAAAGAAATGCCCCTGAAAAAAGTTTCATGCCAAATATGTACAAATGGCTATGTGCAACTAAACAGCGCTTCTGTTTTCAGAGGCAGTATACCTCTGAATTCCAGGTGCTCGGGAACTTAAAGGGAGGGGAAGGCTCCTGTTTGTGGGCTTTTTGAAATCATCTTGCTAGCAAGTGTCAAAAACTGCAAGCTGGACTAGACGGCCTCCTTTCCTGAGGCTAAAGGGATGGATTTCACTTGTTTGGCTAAAGAAGCTGGTTTGCTCAGCTTTACCAACCCCACTGGAAGGGAAGGGACCTCATCAGGGTTCCCTTCAGCTAGATCAGCTTTTAAATTGTGGTGTCTGATATGGGAGGTTATGGCCGAGGCCTTAAAATAGGGTTGCCAGCCTCCAGGTGGCGGCTGGAGATCTCCCGCTATTACAACTGAAATCCAGGTAACAGAGATCAGTTCACCTGGAGAAAATGGATGCTTTGGAAGGTGGACTCTCCAAACCCCACCCTCCTCAGGCTCCACCCCCCAAAACCTCCAGGTATTCCCCAACCCAGAGCTGGCAACCCTACCTTAAAACTCAGGTCTGGTATTTGCAAAGGTTAGAAACTACACCTCTTGGAGAAGCCAGGCTAAGTGAGCAGGATGTGGGGAGGATCAGCGATATATGGCACACCAGTCCTGGTTCTGTTCATATCCAGACTCTGTCAATATAGGATCGATCAGTGACTCAAGTACACTAAAATTCCTGACCTTTGCACATCCTGAAACTGCGAGCATCTTAAAGCCAGGAGTAGCTTTGTTAATTATTATACTGTGTAAGCTTCCTAGACATTCTGCTTAAGTATCTGTTTTTCCCTGTTTCTGTATGTGCAAAACCACAAGCCTCACCTCACATTGGAGGGGGCAGAGGGTATATAAAATAAAGTCTCTTGCTCCTTTGGGGCAGACCCTTCTTCACCCTCAAAAGATTGTGTCTCGTCTGAGTCCTGCAGCAGGACATCAGATGCGTTTTGTTTGATGCACAGCCAAAAACAAACAAACCCCCTTTCCTATCTCTTGTCAATACAGCAGCTCCATTATACTGCTTGATTTTCCATGTTCCTTTAGCCAGTGGTAACCCTGCTTCAAATAAATCCCACCAATAGAAACAGGTCACTCTCTGCTTGAGTGCCTGGCGACATCTAGTGGCCAACAATGGCTTGTTGTCATGTATGCCCTCCAACTTTTCTCAAGTGAAGATAGAGATATCCTTGTAGCACACTCTGTTCATTCCAAGGCCCCCCCACACACAACTCTCACACACATACCTCCCAACAAAATACAAATGGAAGCAGTTTCTGAGTGAATGGTACTTTGTCAGACCGGCCAATTCCCAGTTCTGCCACCCTCATGAGCTACCCTTGATCCCCAGCAATTCTCTTTCCGTAACCCATTCTCACCTTTTGCAAAGTGTGGGCAGGGATATTCTCACATTTCCCGAAGACTGGGCCGTGGTCCTTGGTGGTCAACCGCTCAAGTTTCAAACGCAAGGCCTGTTCCTCCTCAGAGACGATCCTGAATGTGCCAGGCTGGGGGGGGGGGTGAAACCACAAGAGGACCTGAGCTTAATGGAATGCCAATTCAAACTGCCAGGACATGACAGGGAAAACGTTGAGGCGAGGATAAGGACATTGGTGGGCAATGAGACGTGGAAGAAGAACTGTGGCCAAATCTCCCTGTCTACATACCATTGACACTCTGATTTGGATCAGAACCATGGTGTCAGTGGATGAGGGCTTCGGCCCTTTCCCCCTGCACAGCTTTCATCATGGCAACTTCTCCCCAGTCCTATGACTCCCAGTCTTTTTTGTCTGTTGGGGCAAATGAGAGACTTGGGAGGAGGGATTCTTACAGTGAGAATTGCTGTTGCCCAGGGAATGGTTGAACCCCCTCCCCATCTACTATAGCTGTGATGTCTTCTGGCTGCTTTTCAGATCCTCCACATCCCATCTGGCTGCAGCATCCCATGTGAAGAGTTTAAATTCTCAAACCCTCACCAAGCACTGCCTGGCAACGTTCCCTCTAAGCTGTCGAGTCTTGTGAGCAGAAATTCTACTTTGTGAGCTACTGGCATTAAAATTGTGAGCAAGCCATTTGGCTACTGCGTAAATTAGTTTGCTCTGTAGCCATCCCTTCCTGAGCTAAGACAGAAATGTGTGAGCCGGAGGCTAAAAAAATGTGAGCTAGCTCACACTAACTCAGCTTAGAGGGAACACTGCTGCCTGGTGGTACCTTTTTACTCTTATTCAATAGAACTGCTGAGATTTGGGTTTGCAGAGCCACTAAGAGAGGGGGACTGGGGGGGGCAAAATTCCAAGGAATCAAAGGCAGCTTGAGGCCCCTGAGCTGGGACTCTGTGACAGCTGACACAGCACAATTTAGCTTTCCTGGAATGCTTCTGCTGGGGGGGGGGGGGAGGCGCCTTTGGGTTCCTTAGGTTCGCCAGCCTCTAGGTGGAGCCTGGAGTTCTCCTGGAATTATTGACAACTGAGCTCCAGACTACAGAGATCAACTGGGGGGGAATGGTTGCTTTGGAAGGTGGACTCTGTGATGCTATACCCTGCTGTGGTCCCTTCCCTTCCAAACTCTGCCCTCTAGGTTCAACCCCCAAATCTCCAGGAATTCCCCAAACCTGAGTTGGCAAACCACCCTGCCAGTCATCCTCCTCCTTGCATCTGCCTTGCAAAAAGCCCACCATTTGTGTCCCATTCCCTGCTTCTGTAGCCCAAGAACAAAATTGTCCGGTGGTAAATGAGCCCCTAGTTGGAAGAGATGGGGGGGGGGAGCTCTCAATTATTTCATGCCCCAGAGAAGAATAGGATGGAGGGACAGAGCTGTGAAACCTCACATTGTGGTGGCAGCAAAGAAGTTTCAGGCAGTTGCTCAGAATGAGCATCACAGGAAGAAACACATCTCTGTCTAAAAGCAGTGTGAGTTCCAAATAAGGTTGCCAACTGGCCAAGGAGGAGGTTTGGTTCACTCCTCTACCTTTAATGGAAGCATGTTCTATAGAAATCACTAAGTGGAACTTTTGACAAAACAGAGAAAACTGCAACTATGTTCCTGCAGTTCAAGCAGCTGTGAGAGAAACAGAAATAGCAGCCAGTAAGAAAAAAGTTGGCAATCCCTAGTTCTAGGTTGGGAAAACTGCAGTGGGTTGTGGGGTCGAGGCATGTGGTGCTGGTGAATGGAAAACAAGCTTGATCATACACTAGGATAGGACCTGGCTAATTGGAACAAGGCCTAAGAATAAGATAAGTGCTTGATTTTGTAAAATCCGAAATCTTACACTGAAGCTGGGAGAGAGGGATGGAGTGGTCTCTCTCTCTGCTCTCTCCCGCTTTCTTCTGTTTAAGGAGGCACTGGATTTCAGTATCCAGGGTCTAGAGATGCTTTCTAAAGTTAGGGCAGATGCAAGAAGACTCAGATCACCTGGCTCCTCCCCAGGGAGGATAAGATGGACTTCTTACATGTCTCCTCTTTTCCTGTCTGAAGTACAGTACAGTTGTAATTCTGGGAAATCTCCAGGTCCCACTGAGAGGTGGTCAATCGTAGGCCTGGCAGCCACCTCTGGGTAACATGATACCACCTGACTTGCATGACTTACCTGGGCCTGGGCTGCTTGCTCCTGTTCAATGGCAAACCACTCTATGAAAGTCAGTGTGGTACAGTGGTCAGAGCCAGATTCAAATCCCCATCTTGCTGTGGAAGCTGACTGGGTGCTTTTGGATGTGTCACATACTTTCAGCCTAACCTCACTCACAGAGTTGTGCAGATAAAAAGGAAAAAATAATGTAAGCTGTTTTGGTCCCCACTGTGGAGAAAGACGATAGTTTTCCTGGGTAGAGGCTGCAGGAGAGTGGGGTGGAGATGGAGAGCTGAAGACAGAGAGGCAGATTAAAGTAGGCTGGCTGTTCGGTGGGAAGGAGACAGGGTTGCCACTTCCAAGTTAGGACATTCCTAGAGATTTGAGGGGTGGAAGGTAGTGTTTGAGGAGGGAAGGGACATCAGACAGTGAGACAGGTATAGTGCCACCCTCCAAAACAGCCATTTTCTCCACAGGAACTACTGTTACTAACCTCCAGGTGAGGTGGGGATTGCCCAGAGTTACAACTGCTCTCCAGATGTCAGAGATCAGTTCCCCTGCAGAAAATGGCTGCTTTGGAGGGTAGAGTCTATGTCATTATACCCTGCTGAGGTTGCTTCCCTCCCCAGATCTCATTGTCCCAACGCTCCAACCCAAATCTCCAGAAATTTCCCAACTTGGAGCTGGCAACTGTAAGGGAAATCTACTGCTGTATTTGGGAGATTCCTGGAGAGCGGCCTCTGCCACTGCTGCTGTGGTGGTGGGGGGGAGGAAGCAGGTGGGTGGGTGGGCATGCTGTGCGGAGGGGGAGGGGTAGCAGGCAGCAGTCCGGGAGAGTGATGGGGCACAGAAAGGAGAGGAGAAAAACAGAGAGTGCTGGGGTGGAGGCCAGAAAGAGAGAGAAAGTGACAGACATGGAGGAGAGAGTAAGGAAAGGGGTTGTAGGAGGGAGAAAAGAGTGTGAGAGAGGTAGAGAGCAGGAAGCAATGGTGGGGAGATGGGATAGCCACCCTGCAAGTTTCTTGCAGGTCCCCACTTGTTTGTTGTTGTTGTTCACATTTTTCAGTGTGGGTGCTCCAAATAAGTGCTCCTTTCAGGCACAGAGGAGACACCTCCTGGACAGTTTTAAAACACCTGTTCCTGGAGGTGGGAAAAAGTCAAGATTAATTCTTTGATTCAGAGGAGAGATACTTTGGGGGAAGAAGCTAGATTTCTTCAAATCTGCCTCCTCCTTTAATGTTGACCTGTGCTTGGTGGTGGTGATTTGAAAGTGTTTTTTTCGCACCATATCTTGTTTTATTGTGCACTGTGTAAGCAAGTTAAGTAAAACTTGTTCCCTAATAATCCTGTCCTGTCCTGTAATGTTTCTTACCCAATGGACATTTATTATTCTATCAATGGATGGTAACAGCAAGCCAATAACATTTGGTTTGATCAGGGTGATGGGGGGGGAGGCCCAAATGTAGGCTTTGTTCAGGGGCCCATAGTGACTCGTGGCAGCACTATGGGTTGGGCCATGATGTGGACCACCCACCCCGTGCCATCTGTCTAACTCGGGTGCCCAAAAGCTGCTACAATCTCCAGTTATGGGGAGGTATGCCCACCAAAAAGATCTCCTGACTTCATGTCTAGTTTGACACTTGCTGAAAAACATAGGGAGTACCTTGCTGCATTAGCCTGTATATTCCAGAATCTTTTACAAACATCTCAGCAACCAGCAGGTGTGAAGCAGGACAGTGGTCCCCACCATCCCTGTCCTAGAGAAATGGAGAACCTCAGTCTCTCTGGGAAGAGGTTCTGGCTAGCACTTTATCCCTATGAGTGTGACCAGGAAAACTGAACAAACAGAACAGAACAGGGATTGTTACTCACCACCGAAGTCATGCTGTTTCCTAAGCCACACACCTACAGAAAGATAGCATGGATAATCTTGGGTTAAGAACTCCTCGCAAGCCTTGTGTACCCAGAGCTTCTGAGCCTTCCATTAAGCTTAGTTATCCTAAAATGTCAAGAGAACCTCCACAGGCAAGATTTACTCTCAAAGGGGTTCCTCTGTTTTCATTCATAGTGTCATTAATCCCACAATTCCATCCATCCAAGGATTCCAATGACCAACAAGTGGAAAAACAGTCCCTTCTTCTGTAGAAGGGCCAGCATCTGAGGCAAAAAGCAGCTAACTAGACAGAGGACTGCAGCCCTGTATGGGCTAGGGATGCCAGCCTCCAGGTGGGACCTGAGGACCCCCCAGAATTACAGCTCATCTCCAGACTACAGAGATCGGTTCCCCTGGAGAAAATGGGTGCCTACACTGTACCCCACTTGAGGTCCCTGTCCTCCCCAAGCTCCATTCCCGAATCTCCAGGAGTTTCCCAACCTGGATTTGGCAACCCTAGCTTATGAGCCAAAGACTAGTGTGGTATAACAGTTAGCCTGTCAGACTAGTGCCAGGGATCCCCATTCACATCCCCATTCAGCCAAGAATGCACCGAGGGATCTTTCTACTCAGACAGACCCTTGGTCTATCAAGGTCAGCCTTGCCTCCTCTGACTGGCAGCAAACTCTCCAGGGTCTCAGGCAGGAGTCTTTTTTCACTAGGCGTGATCTTCGTGGGGGCGGCGGGGCTTCAGCCCCCGCCGGAATTTTCAGGAAGGGGCTCAGCCTCCCCCGGGAGCCACCCTTGCTCCTAGCACAGCAATGCCTCTGGTCCAGCCCCAGCCCCCCCCCCCGGGAAATTGGAAAGTCTACACCCTGAACTGGAGATGCCAAGGATTGAAACTGGGACCTTCTGCATGCACAGAAGATGCTCGGCCACTGAGACACAGCCCTACCCACACTCTACCCAACCTATTGCGCATTGCATTGTTTATTGGGTGTCTTATGCTCTATAATTATATTCGCCCCCTTCTTTACGCTGTAATCCACTTTGAATCTCAGTGAGAAAGGCTGGCTGTAAATAAGCTAAATAAATAAAAACAAAATAGAGGAAAGAACCTGGTACACTGCCCTGACCTCTGTGGAGGAAGGTCAGGAGTTAAAAATAAACCACTTATGCAAAGTGAGGGTGACGGACCCAAGAGCCTGCAGTGAGCTGAATGGCTGAACAGTGATTTGGAGCAACACTGTCATGAATGTTCTGTGCGACCTGTGCAAGGAATCTTGTGGTTAAAAATTGTTGCATTTGACTCTCATCTTTCCTCTTTCCATGGGATTTAAATTATCATGGGATTAAAAAAAAAAGCAAATGGAAGCAAGCTCCCTGTAATGTTTTTTTGTGGTTGGAATGCAAGGGGGAAGGAGGCAGTCCTTGGAGAGGGGCTTATGATGACTCCCTTTTTCCCTACTGAGGCTTCAAGCAGTGTGCTGGTGGGGCATTTCTGATTATATCTGGAAGCTCTTTGTGGAACAAAGATGTCCGGTGACAAGGACTGAATTCCCAGGTAAGCCCAAAGTCTGATCAATTAAGCTTGCTTGGAAGGAAGGAAGGAGGGAGAAAGAGGGGTCAGAACCAGTGTTCCCTGTAAGCTGAGTTAGTGTGAGCTAGCTCACAGTTTTTTAGCCTCTGGCTCACACATTTTTGTCTTAGCTCAGGAAGGATGGCTCCAGAGCAAACTGATTTATGCAGTAGCCAAATTGCTTCCTCACAACTTTAATGCCAGTAGCTCACAAAATAGGATGCTTGCTCACAAGATTCCACAGCTTAGGGGGAACATTGGTCAGAACACACTGTCAAGAACAATGATCTGGTGCACTCAGTTGACCCAACTTTTCCTCCTCCCAATCTTAGTCCTGGGAAATCTGGTTGGTTTATACATTTTGCACCCCCCTAAAAAAAGGGTTTGCATGCCTGAGTAAGACCCATGTTTGCTGGATCAAAATTAGAAAAATATGCACAGTCTAGTCAAGGTCATGACAGGAATTATTACTAAGAAATGTTCCATTGGTCTTTGTGGGGTTTACTTCTGAGTAAATATTTTATTTTGTTTGCTTATTGCTTGGATTTTTATCCCACCCTTCCCTGCATGCAGGGCTCAGGGCAGCTCACATCATATTTAAAATACACATAAAACAATAAAAATATTCTGCAGTTCAATCATTTAAAAATGTTAACATACCAAGACAGCTCAAAGGTCTATAAAATGCCCTACTTTGGAACAGGCTCTTAGTCCTGTTGTTTCATTTCAGGGAGAAATTACAAATGCTTAACTTTGCCTGGATTGTGCTCAGTAGGATGGGGAAGAATATTAAACTAAATTGGTGCAGACTTCTTATTTTCTGAGCTCTGGAAACACTGTGGTGCAAGAGGAACCTACAAAACCCAATCCAAATAAAAGGCAAAACACTTACCGGAAAAGCCAAAAGAGTTCCTAAAAAAGCAGCACACAGCCCTGAAGATCACGTCAGCAGAGAGACTGACCAGCGCAGCCAGCAATGAACCAAATGGGGCCACAGTGGAGCAGCAGAAAGGAAATTTCATGAAGAAAAGCTTTGAAGAGTCACCGGGTTGGGATTAGACCATCACAAGGCATTGCCTGAAACAGTGTTTTGTTGTTGTTTTTAATTAGGTCAGTGCAGCCCAAATAAGGGACCCCCATTAACAATTACAAAAGGCAGAAGTGCATGGCGGTGTAGGGGGGAGCTGTTGGGATTCTGAGACTGATTAGGCAAGTATAAAAGCTCCTTATTGTGTAACTGGGCCATGCTCATTAGAGTAATGCTGGGTGGGAAGAAAAAGGGCTTTGAGGGACCCTGAAGGGCTATGAGTAAAAATAATTGCTGTGGGGATAGCAACATAAATTTGGTTGTGTGGCTGACAGCCGTCGAAAGGAAGAAATGGGAGAATGAAGGGCATTATTTGCCTACCTTACAGGTTTGTTGTAATGATGATGACTGGGGGTGGATCTACATAAGCAGTAGAAGTGAGGTGGCAGAAATTGTAACAAGTCAAACTACAGGTGTGTTGAGGAGTGGGGTTTTTTTGTTTTTTAAACGTTTTTTAAAAACCTTTCATGCAACTGGAAAGTTAGCCTAGCACAGAGATGGCTGAAAGTCTTTCTTTCTGCTCTGATAGTTTTGTACTTGCATAAAGTGGGGGTCATTGCAAAAACAGCATACCTGTCCCACATGTTGTCTGAAGCGGTACACTATGCCGTTCCACCTCTGGGCTTTGCCACTCCTTTGGACAGGATAACGGAGATTTATTTATTTATTTATTCAATTTATCCCCCCCCCCCGCCAAAGCAGGCTCAGGGTGACTTACAGAGAAATCAAACATACAAAATAACAATTATAAAACAATCATAAAAATCCAAACTATCATAAAGTGCTAGAATCAACAAACTAATACTAATAGCATTGCATAAGGATGGCGGAAACAATCATGATAAAATATTCAAACCTGTGTTGATGAGGAACTCATCTTGATCTCAATATGCCACAGGTCGCCGGCAGGGAAATAGGGCCTTATCACAATTCAGTTATTAGATGCGGCTCCTTGATTGATTCTAGATCAGGCATCTAGAAGCAATTTGAGCTCTTTCTAGAATGCTACATAAGTACACTGACATTGTCTCTGTGCACAGCTATCTCAGGAAGCTTTTCACCGTTGCCTTTCGCTTCCCTTTGTTCCTCTGCTATTTGTAAAGCCTCATCAGACAGCCACTTTGAATTCTGCTTGCATCAGCTTCATTTACTGCAAAGCTCTGCTTTAGACCAGATACTTCTGGGAAGTTTGCAAGCAGGGCAAGAAGATTACAGGACCTCCCTCCCCATGTCTTCTTTGTAGCATGTTGTACTGTACCAATACCTTTGTCCCAACAGGTCCAATGTCAGCTCACCAGGTCTGTTTCAGATTTGGAAAATGGTGAGGGTGGAAGGTTTAAAAATCCCCTCCTGATCCCAATCCAAATCAGTCCCGTTGTATGCCTGATAAGTGAATATTCCACACCTGCTGGGAGCTTTAATCTAATACTTTAATACTGCCCACCAATATACAGTATTACTTGCAGATGCCCCATTTGCAAGTAAAAATTATGAAATCAGAACAGCATCACAGAAAAGGTGACTTTATATATTTACAACAGATATACATGGTTACCCTGGCAGCTTTCAAGAAGAGGCTGGATGAATATTTGTCAGAGATGCCTTAGGCTGGTCCTGCATTGGGCAGGGGTCAGTAGGGCCCCTTCCAACTCTATGATTCTATACATAGATCCCAGGAATGTATCTTCTGGAACTTTTCACATAAAAAAATGTCTCCGAACAGGTACAGAGTGAATAACTGAAGCCTTGAAGCCGTGCTCTGAGGATGAAGCCAGCAAGAAACCCAGTGCCCAGAGGTTTTAAGTTGCATGAGAAAAAAAAGAACAAATGGCATTCATTGCAACATCGTTGTTGCATGTAAAAGTTAGTTCTCTTCTCTTCTGAATGAATGAACTGGAAAATCTGGTTTAGGGCACGCAGATTAGGGATCCCCTGAGCTGGAGCATTTTACTGTATTGAGGGATTTCAAGGGGCTTTCCAGCAAAGTGGGCCGTGCAGAAATGAGGGGGCTGACACAAGACCGTGTTTTGTAAGTAAGGATTTGAATCCCACATCACCAGAACTGCAGGTGGAATGGAGTCACTACTGGCAGAGCAAGAGACAAATGGCTGAGTATGGAACAGTGGGAGGAAGGCATGAATGGGTTCAGCCAATAGTCAGGTTTTGGGGTTTTTTACTACTCCAGATTTGGAAATTTGGGACTGAAAAGTTCATGAATGACACTAGGAGATGGCCCTTGCCAAAGCAGCATCAGTTCTGTACACCACCCACCAAGCCCCGATATGAAAGTCTGGGATAGGTTGCCTGGCTCCTTTGGGGGGCGGGGGCAGGCGTGGACACAAGGTCCAGTGCTTCTATCAGCTACATAAGAGGAAGACATCCATTTTAAAAAAGAGACATGTTATGTGATATGTCATTCAGTAATTTTTCTGCTTCCCGGTAGAAACCCAGTTTGATTTTGAAAAGTTAGTGTACATTGCTAATGCAAAATCTGCCATTGGCCCAAAAAAATCCTGAAAGCTGCAGTGCTGTGAAGGGGCTGGGGCTTTCTAATGTAAAATTCTCAGTACCCTTCCCAAGCTAATCCGGGGGAGGTTGCTGAGTCTATTGACTCAGTTTCAGACTGATTTCAGTTTGGAGTATCTTGGTGTGGCTGGTCCTCATAATTATGCCTTGAAATATAATTTCTTTGCCAGAGTAAGCATGGGAACTACTAACAGCATCCAAGTTCTACATTCTGTGTGCTGTGGCTGTCATTCCCTTGCTTTGAGACTGGCTCTTGTCCCTGAGCAGCTTTGGTTTTTATGGAAAGCACTTGGTGAGAGGAGGGAGCTGTGTTTAGCAGCTGGCTACTTAGCTTAATCCACGCTTCCTAAACACAGGTAAAATCCCTTCCTAGAACAAAGGCTTCCCCTTGTCCCTGCAGTGTTTAAAGAATATGTACAAAATGATCCATGCTAGTTAGTACAACCTGCATGGGGAAGAGAGTCATGGTTTGTTCCTGCTAGTTCTTAAATGGGCCTTTTGTTTGAATTCATGGCAGTGAAAAAAAGCCAGTCAAGCCTGCATGAGACAAAAACAATTAGAAAGAATGTTATATAGATTGCATGCAAAATGATTAAGAGAGTGATGCTGGAGGTTAGCTAAGGTCAAGGCATAAGAAAATCCCTTTTTGATCAGACCAGTGGCCCATCTAGTCCATCACCCTGTTTAACAGTGGCCAACCAGTTGGGGGGGGGGAGAACCAACAGGGTACACAAACCAAAGCCCTTCCCTGATGTTTCCTCTTAGCACTGGGTTTCAGAGTGCCTCTGAACACGGGAGGTTCTCTTGCTGATGGGGTGGCTGATACAATTTGTATTCAATATGCTGCCAGGCAGGGCATCCGTGTGCTGCAGACTGGGAGGTCAGCAGATGGGAAGCTGGGGAAGAAGAGCATTTAACCTAAAATTTAGGACATTAAAATCAAACCCAGAATCAAGTCTCCTTGGACTAGTCAAGCAGGATCATCACAGAAGTGACTGGGACAGACTTCTGGATCACAAATGATCATGTCTGGGTATTACCCAGGATGTGACAGAAACAATGAGCAGACAGGAACTGATCCGGCTCACCAGAAGATGCCTGAGAGACTTTGACTACGGAAGTATGTTGATTAGATCCTGCAGTGTGCTCGTCTTTTTCAGTTGACAGTCTTTCTTCAACAAAAATGCCCGGTTATCTGAGTTAATTATCCTAAAGTACACTTAAATGCCCTACCCTCAGCCGTGACACAAGGAAGATTCAGTGGCATCTCCTATTCAGATAGACTCTGCAACTGTGACAACAAAATTGATTCTGTAGACCACATCTTGTTTGACTGTCCTACATGCTCAGAATAAAGAGCTGAAGTATCTCCCCATTATTTAATTAGAACTTCTCTCTCCCCAGAAGCGAAATCATCTTGGTTACTCAGAGACTATTCTGTAGAAAAGAGTCCAGTAACACCTCAAAGACTAACCACATTTGTGGCAGGGTATGAGCTTTGGTGTGTGGTGAAATTCCTGGCAGCTGTCCTACCACAAAAGGTAAAGGTTCCCTTGCTCGAAAGCCAGTCGAATCCGACTCTAGGGTTGCGGTGCTCATCTCTGTTTCCAAGCCGAAGAGCCAGCGCTGTCTGAAGACATTTCCGTGGTCATGTGGCCGGCATGACTAAACGCTGAGGTGCATGGAATGCTGTTACCTTCCCACTGGAGTAGTACCTATTTATCTACTTGCAATTTCTTGCTTTCAAACTGCTAGGTTGGCAGGAGCTGGAACTAGAGATGGGAGCCCACTCCATCATGCGGCACACTCAGGTCTCGAACTGCTGAACTACTGACCTTCCACAGCCTGCAGTTCAATGTCTTAACCACTTGAGCCACCGCAGCTCCTAAGTGATCTTAAGCTACATGCTCACTAATTCTAGGGTCTTATGTGGGATCAGGGTTTCCGCTGTTTATGACCTTAGTTGTAAAAACAGTAAGAAGTAAAGATGGGGGAATGGGATCTTGGAGCACTTCCTTTTACCAAACAGCCCCCGAGTGGTAGATTCCAAAGGAGGTTAAACGCATACACGTCCCCGGCAAAGCTGCATTACCGGAAGTGGCGACGTGCATGTAAGAATGAACGGGTCGATTCACTTGACAGTCGCAACATTAAAGTAACAGCCCGCCCGTAGGAAATAGGGATGGCAGAGCCCATAGAGATAGCAAAGGAGCGCAGTCCTTAACAGACACTTCCGGCTTAACATCACCCACGCTTTCCACTCGGAGCGACCGCATTCGGTGCGCACACAGAGAACCAACCGCTTTCTCTTGGAACCGGCAGTCGGTGCTCCGTCTTTCCCCCTAAGGGAAGCGAAGCCACCTTGACGTCCACGCAACCGGAAGTTGTCCTGTGCCTCAGGGCAACGCTGACGCGAGTTCCTGGCGGGAAAGTTGGATACCGCCGAGGCGTTAGGGCAGAGGAAGGCGGCTCCCCCGGCGGGGTTTCTGAGGCAGACGAGGGGAGGAAGGAAGGAAGGAAGGAAGGGGCTGAGGAGAGGAGAGAAGCCGGCAGGGTCAGTAGCCCGGGGGGGGGGGGCATGGCGGGTGGGGGGGTCGACCGGGGGGGCGCCCCGCGGGGGGGAGGCTGCCGAACTGCGCATGCTCGGGCATGCGCATTACGGCGGGGGGCCGGGGGGCGGGGGGGGGGGGGCAGAAGGAGGAGAGGAGCCCCTCCGGGCATGCGCGTTTCGCCTCCCTCGGCTTGCAGGGGAGGCTCCACGGCGGAGTATCGGGCCAAGTGGGCTCCAGCCCATCGAAGCGGACGCTGGAAGAACAGTAATTTAACAGCCGTGTCACCCCTCGAGGCGCCACAAGCAGTGTCCCCTCTAAGCTGAGTTAGTGTGGGCTAGCTCACAGTTTTTTAAGCCTCCGGCTCACAGATTTTTGTCTTCGCTCAGGAAGATATGGCTCCAGAGCGAACCAATTTACGCAGCAGCCAAATCGCTCGCTCACAACTTTAATGCCAGTAAGCTCACAAAGTAGAATTTTCGCTCACAAGACTCCACAGCTTAGAGGGAACATTGGGCCCACAAGACTCCTCTCCAGGAGGGCCCGGGGGGGTGCGAAATAAAGAGATCAGATTCTGCTTTCTTCTCGCGTTCGTTATGCTCGTTCGCCGCTACTTGGCTCCCCAGCAGGCTCCTGGGCATCAAGGCCTGATAAAAGTGGCAAAGTCCAAAACAGGCTCATCAGTGATCGGGCAGATGCTTTGCATTCAAACTGCCCCGGCTTCCATCCCCAGCATCGCTGGCGGTGCGTGATGCGAAAGGCCTCCACCAGGGAACCTGGGGAGCTGCTCCCATTCAGAGTAGACACATGGTACGGCCAGTAGCCTCTGCTTTGTGTGCAGAAGCTCCCAAGTTCAATCTCTGGCATCTCCAGTTCAAAGGACTAGGTCCTAGGTGATGTGAAACAGCCACTATCAGTCTGTGTGCACAATACTGGCCTCGATCCACCAAATACCTGGCTCGGTATAAAACAAAATATTCCTTGGGGAGGAGATTCTTAGCCTGGTCCAGGCACATTTGAGAGGTACCTCAGGGCTGCCTTTTCACCTTGTAGTGGTTGGAAAGGACTCTCAGCTGGAGTTGAGACCAGGCATGGTGAACAAGTGCCTGGCTACCTACTAATTTATAATTTATTTACTGTATCCCATCTTACCAATCGGGGCTGCGGTGGCTCAGAGGTTAAGGCGCTGAGCTGCAGACCAGAAAGTCTGTAGTTCGGCAGTTCGAGATCCCAGTCCCGTGTGACTGAGGGAGCTCCCGTCTTTGGCCCCAGCTCCTGCCAACCTAGCATTTGAAAGCCAGTCAGTCATTTACTACGGCAACAAGCCATAGAACACACATGCTTAAAAATAACATTCTTTTTCGAAAGCAAAAATTTGCAAGTAGATAAATAGGTGGCCTTCAGGTTACAAACTGGTTTTACATCACTTATAAATTTGGCCTGGCTAGCAGTCTTTAGATTTAGAAACTGACTTTTGTTCATCAGTGAGCAGAACAATTTTCTTTATAGCCTAATAACTGATCCTTATACTCCAGCTTGGCTTAAATCAGTAGATGAGAAACTGACCACTTTTGGGTTTTCCCCTCGTTTTCAAGGGGCTAAATAAAGTTAATTTAGTGATCAATGACTGTATAAAGAATTCCGGCCCCATTCACACGGAGCATTTGCCGCGCTAAAGATATGGATAAATAGGTGGGTTTTCCGGGCGCGATCACACTGCAGCATCTGGGAAGCATAGTGCACCCGTGGCTAACGTGTGGCTTCTTGCCGAAGATACGGAGTAAAAAACTAGTACATACAATGTGCTAGTTTCCGGAAAACGCGGGGCAAGGGCGGGCGTCTGATCGTGTTTCCGCTGGAATCCCGTGGCATCCGGCGCCCGCCCATGTCCTGTCGCAAACCGGATGTTTGTTTATTTTTTAAGTCTCCACAGGATGCGCACAAACACCCACCGGCACATGCGCACACTGTGGTGAGTGAAAAAAGTTCCTGTTTGCCACAGAAGCGGCACCTAGCGATTGCCAGTATGATCGCGCCACGCTGCTTCTTTGCCACGCTGCAGGATAGCCGTGTGATCGGCACCTAACAGCATACCCACCGGACCTCCACGGGACATGTGATTGGGCCGCCACCCGTTACTTTGCTCCGGGGCAAACAGCCACGCTCCCCCCCCCCATTTTCCGGCCCGTGTCCCCCCCCCGCATTCCAACCATTTTAAAGAAACATTGATTAAAACCTGCAGTATTTGTTTTCCCCTACTATTCAACTTAGCTCCAATGATCCCACATCAATATGCATGTTATCTATCAATATTAACTGTTCCAAGATATTGCCATGCATTCACGCTAGCTAGATTTAATTTGCTACCATCTGCACTATTTTTTTTTTGCCCCCCGGAGGGGATTTTTTATTGCTTTTTTAATTGGACTACAAACTACAAAGAAATAAGGGAAGGGAACTACAATTAAGGAGAAAGTAAAGATGACCACTACTAAAATCCCGAGAGAAGGAGATCATTAAAACAGCTTAATTACAAAATAATTCCTTAAATTGCTGATAACTTTTGAACTTAGACATGCTAAAATATCTTTTAACACATAGATTTAACTGTTAGAGAGAAACACCAGAGCATCCCATTATTACAAACCATATTTTCAAAGGCACAATTCAGAGTCCTTCAGCCTTCATTTTTTCTTTTCTTGTCTTTTCCTTAGTTTATATGGACTTTTAAGGGCAGCCGCCCCTTTTTCAGAAAGAGAGTCCTCTCCAGAAGACCCCGAGTCCAGCTCGCCACTGGACTTGCTGCCCTTCTCTTTATCCACCTCCTCTGGCTCACCTAACTGGATTATCAAAAGAACTACTGTATATGTAGCTAAATTTCTGTTTTCTGCAATTAAAATACAAGCCAGATAATGTCCTGTGTATAACCTACTCAGATTCTAACCCTTAAAACTGTAAGATATACTAGGATGAATGATGTATGCTGAGATTTTATGTAGGTAATTAACTCTATAATAGTTTTTTCTGCATCTGAATGACCTGTGGGCTGCAATAAAGACTAACTCCTCCATTCTGCCATCAAATTTAAATATATCTCAACTAAGAATCTCTTGCCAATGAAAAATGTCCCTTGAGAAATATATTGTCATTTATACTGGATTTTGATTCCTGTGAGCTGTTAGAAGGCATTTTGTGGCTAAAAAGCAGAATATGACAAACACCTCATCCATGTATTTAAAAATCTAGCATGCCAGGTAAAAGGAGTCAGCCAAGCTGACAGATTTCTTACTGTATTGGGAAGATCTGTGATGCATTCAAACTTTTAGTGTATCACCACCGGTAATTCAAAGTAGGACAGATTAGGAGAAGATTTACTATTTGAAAGTGCTCAGGGCTCAGTGCTGATTGTATAAATGGAAGAGGAACAGTGCAGATATGCTCAAAAGTAAGTCCCACTGTTTTCAGTGCAGTTTACACCTTAGGTAAAATGTACATAGGATTGCATAGTTAGGCTCTTTCTGTTTGGTAGCAATTGCAAGAAGGCAAATGATCAATCTGTGGCTCCTGTCTTTATTTGTGTTTGCATGTCTTTTTTGTTAATTTTGCAGATCACAGTCAAAATTAGTTCTTTTTTGTTAACTGAGCTGTAATGGATGAAAAAATCCTGGTTTTAGCAGCAGAAGAAAAAACAGAGCAGCTTCAGGCATGCCTACAGAACTTGAAGGAAGAAGAGGCAAGTTGTTGCAGTGGATCCCAAAGCACTACACTAAGGGGGTCTACCAGTAATACCTTTGTCTGGACCTTTGCCTTTAACAAGATATTGATCACTTTATTTATTTATTGCATTTCATTATTGCTGGTTCTCACTAGTAGGAGCCTCAGGGCCAAATTGCAAGGCTACTGTACGCCACTGGTGGGTTGCTAGTGTTTCAGTTATGGGCCTCCAGCTATCTGAAGGAGCATATATCGGTTATGCAACATACAGTCCACATACTTGAGGATGAGTGGGATTGCACCTGCCCATGCTCATAACTCCTCCCCTGCCTTTGACATGTGTTTACTATAATGTTTGAATGAGTTTACATACATAAAAAATATATGTGCATAAGCTTGGTTTGCGTAACTAGAATCCCTGCCTTTTCTGGGTTCCTGGCCATGAAGACAAAGTATATGTGTAAGCTTCCTATATGTGCATAGGTTGTTTCACATGTTAGATTGAGTGTGTGTAGAGAATTGGGAGGGTGCAGAGGACCCCATCGCAATTACCCTTCTACTTGCGTTGCCTGTATACCTCATGTGTACACAGTCCTCGTGTCTCCAGTTTTGGTTTTTCTTCTGCACATTGATTGCAACAAGCCAACAGCTGTTGGAAATATTTTGGGTGTGTGTGTGTGCTTGCATGCCTGGAAGTCATCATGGTTACTTCTGGCAACCCCAGTAGGGTTTGGACATTTCAGAGAGGTAGCTGGATTGCCTGCCTCTGTTGTCCTGAGCCCTGGTATTCCTTGGAGGTCTCCTTTCCAAGTACTTGCCTGGGTCAGCCCTGCTTAGCTTCCAAGATCTGATGAGATTGGGCTTGCCTGGGCTATCCAGGTCAGGGCAGCTGTTGGAAATCTTAAACCCATGTTGTCACTGCTTCTTTCTCACAGAGGAGCTGTGGACTAAGGAGCCATTTCTTTTTCGAACCTGCACTGTACTATAACTGGTGCTAAACTGGAAGAATCTTTACAGCAGAATTTATACAACAATTCATGTAATTCTTCCCCGAATCCAAATGTCTGTAGAGGCCAATGATTGCACTGATCCTACATTCTTGTTTGCCACTGAATTTTAGCTTTGGTTTTAATTTTGAGCTTCACAACCAATCGGACAAATTCGTCATTTTATTTTTATTTGGATTACATATCCACCTCCTTCCCAATCAAGAAAGCATACTGGGTAAGTTTAACATATTGATATGGCAAATGAGTCTTGCAATTCTTTTTTCTTCTTGCTGTAGTTGAGAGACCTGGTTACAAAGCTGGCCCTGAGAGGGAAAGAAATTGGTGCCCTGCTGAGAGGAATCTTCAAAGGTACCAGGCAAGCTCTATGGCAGTCTTTTGGCCCAAGTACATAAATAATTCGTTTACATACAAGACCTAGTATCTTAAGTATACTAACAGTGCCATCCTGAGAAGAGTTACTCCATTGTAAGCATATTGACTTCATTGGACTTAGATTGGACTCAACTCTGCTTAGGATGGCACTATGAGTATTGCCTGAGTTTTGCCTGGAGCCTCCGTCGCCGGTTCCCCCCGTCAGTAAGACCTGTGAGTGGGCTGCTGTCTGGCATCCCTATGAGCTTTCAGGATGGGACAAGAGATGGAAATGTCTGTTGACACGTGACGTCACGTCAATCCTAAATCCCACATGTGACGTCAGTGTGTTGACTGATGTTCTAGCTATCCCCCAAAACTTCCAATGCTCTGACATCACATCCAGGATTTTGGGTGAGTGTAACACCATACATTGCTGGATGTCATTTCTGGCCCTAGGTCTTTCTTCCACTGTGCTGAGGAGCCCAGGGTATGAAGGAGGGACCAACCAGTGAGAGGCTTCCTGCTATAAGAACGTAAGAACATAAGAGATGCCAATGTTGGATCAGGCCAAAGGCCCATCCAGTCCAACACTGTATCACACAGTGGCCAGAAATACCAGTGCCATCAGGAGGTCCACCAGTGGGGCCAGGACATTAGAAGCCATCCCACTGTTGACCCCCCCAAGCACCAAGATGACAGAGCATCACTTGCCTCAGAGTCCCTATCTATACCTTGTGGCTAATAGCAGTGGACACTGGTGGACACTGGTGTCCCTAGATTGGCACCATCTTTAGAGAACTTCAGGACTAGACTAAAACTTCTTTTCTTTTCTTTTTTTTTTGTATAAAGATTTTATTGACTCCCCTAAAAAGGGGAGGAGTTTTGCTTAAAAAGAAAGATAAGGAGGGTATATAGTGGGAGGAAGAGAAAGCTGAGTGATGTATTAACTGTTAGATTAAACTGTTAGTAATGTCCAATCATCAAAGGCTTCTTCTGCGTGTTGTCAAACATCTTTTTTCCATTCCAGTTACTTTCTATGTTAATTTATTAGTAATGTTCCTTTGAATTTCT
>NW_015175455.1:160322-171257 GCF_001447785.1 Gekko japonicus
CCCGGTGGTTCCGCTAAACCCCGTAGAACGGGGTCGCTCACGCAGCAAGGTCCAAAGGGGCAGGGCATGGCGAGAGTCTCAATCTCCGATCTTTCGACCGAAAGAGAGACTCCCCCCTAGAACGCCCTAATGCGCCCCGGATCCGAGCTCCTCTCCCCTGAGGGGCTCGTTCGGGTCTCCGCTTGCGCGGATTCCCTCCTCCACCGCGGGCGGGCAAGACGCCCTCGGGAGCGACCTGAGGATGCGTCTGCCTTTCGCGGGAGCCAGACCGGAAGCCCACTAAAACTTCTTTTCTGAAAGGCCTTCAGATTGGATTGGTGCTGCTTGGCAGTGGTGTTTGTTTCCAGCATATTATGGTTTTATTTTAATGGTTGTATTTTTCAATGTACTTGTTGGCCCCCATAAGAACCCAGTAGGTGAAAAGGCTGCATATAAACATTCTAAAATAAATAAGCATAGTCAGTTTCCAGATAGTATTGTCCTGAAGAAATGCCTTGGATAAAAATCAAAATAAATTCCACTGGCCAATATCTCAGTATCACTTGAATATGCAAGCATGAACTAATTCTTAGTAGACAGTTGATGCTTGTTGATGTCACAGACTGAGAGAGCAATCCTAATCAGGGCTACTAAGAAGTAAGTCATTTTATTTTCAGTGGGGTTTACTCCTAGGAAAGTGTTCTTTGGACTCCCATCTTAGAAACGCAGAATAAGCAAGATGGTAATTTCATTGGACCTGCTTCTGTGATGCAGAAGTATCTAAATTTGTGTATTAAAGAGAGCTTTGTTTAGATTGTGCAAAATAAGGGGGAAGAAATACTGAGAAACCATTTCTTACACTGGGAAATGGTCTATGATCTACGAGTCTAGCTTTTGAAAGATCCGTGGTTTCCTCTTGACTATGAGTGGTATGAGGAGACAGCCCATATATATAAATTCATTTGGTTTCTCTGTCTTCCACATTAGGTTCCCCTTGCTCTCAACAGAGTTGTGTCATCAGGAGAATCAGCATTTACAAACATGGCATCCAGCTGGTAGAATCCGGTGACCTGCATGTGGAAGTAGCATGTGAGATTATAGGGCTGCTGATGCTAGAGGTAATAACAGCTTTATTAGGATTAATTTCTTCTGGGCCAGCAAGATCTGGTTAGGAGATCTATTGTTTATTTATACACTCTGTTTATACCTTAATTTTCTCCCTATGGGGACCCAAAGTGACTTACAACATTCTCCCCTTCATTTTATCATAACAACAAACCTGTGAGCTAGATTGGTGGTGATGGAAAGGGCTGTCAAGTTGTAGCTAACTTATGTTGACCCCATAGGGTTTTCAAGGCAAGAGATGAACAGGGGTGGTTTACCATTGCCTGCCTCTGCGTAGCAACCTTGGACTTCCTTAATGGTTTCAAGTTCAAATACTAACTGTGGCCAACCCTGCTTAAGCTTCCAAACTCTTGCAAGATTATGGGTCATCAGGTCAGGATCGGTGTTCCCTCTAAGCTGAGTTAGTGTGAGCCAGCTCACAGTTTTTTAGCCTCCGGCTCACACATTTTTGTCTTGGCTCAGGAAGGAGGGCTCCAGAGCAAACTAATCCATGCAGTAGCCAAATGGCTCCCTCACAACTTGAATGCCACCAGCACACAAAGTAGAATTTCTGCTCACAAGACTCCACATCTTAGAGGGAACATTGGTCAGGATGTGAGCTTGGTTAGGCTGAGAGTCATCCAGCAAGGTTCCATGGCAGAATGGGGCTTCAAGCCTTGGTCTCCCAGGGATAGTTCCCTTTAAGGTGAGATAGGGGGTGCTGGTGCACAAAATTGTAACAGGCAGCGTAGGGATTACTGCTTTCAGCTCACAAGGCATTTCCCCCTCCATTGGAATCAATGGAGGATGGAGGCACCTCCTTCTGGGGCCCATAGAATTGGCCCCCCAGTCCAATCTTTTTGAAGTTGGGGGGGGGGGGGTTTGAGGAGAGGCACCAGCAGCTATGCTGCAAATTTGGTGCCACTGTCTCAAAAAACAGCCCCCCAGAACCTCAGATACCCCCAGATTGATTCTCCATTATAGCCTATGGGACCCATTGACTATAATGGTTCCCCATAGGCTACATGGAGCTGGGAATTTATTTATTTTTTTGCACACCCCTATTATACTTTTCAGTATGATTTGTAAGCTGCCTTGAGTCACAGGGAAAAGTGGGATATAAATATTTGAATAAATTAGTAGTTTGGACAGGTTGATAACATTAAAGCAACTTCCTGTTTGTTAGGTTAGGCAGGGTTCTGACAGTGATTGTTCCTCCTCTGTCATATTTCACTAAAAATACAAAATAGCCTGCAAGAGTCTCCCCCCCCCCCCTAAAAATTCCTATAGTTTTCGCCAGTTCTCAGCACTATGCAGAGGCAGAAACTTGGAGTGCCATTTGCCAGCATGCTGCCATAGCTTGGTCAATTGTAAATCAATGAACAGTGCAGACAAAAGGGCACACCTCTAGTACCCCCTGCTGCCTTTTGCCTCT
Organism: Gekko japonicus; assembly: GCF_001447785.1. Taxonomy (NCBI): domain Eukaryota; kingdom Metazoa; phylum Chordata; class Lepidosauria; order Squamata; family Gekkonidae; genus Gekko; species Gekko japonicus. Next base: position 162,841 of record NW_015175455.1, read on the forward strand.
TAGCAACCCCCTAGATCAGGGGTCATTTCCTGCAGGAGCGCACAGGAGCGGAGCTCCGGCAGTAAAAAGCCCAGGGGGCAGGCACATGCAGCAAGCCCCACCCCCTGCTCCCAGCAGCCCTCAGTCAGAGCAAAAAGCAGCCAAGTAAGTTGCAGAGCTCCCCCTGGCCCCTCGGTCCAAAACAGTCCAGTGGGACCTTTAAGACCAAGTTTCATTCAGGTACAAGCTCTCCCTCCTGTGCGAGGGCAGATCTGCGCATCCCCCACCAATAGCTAGCAATCCAAAACAGTCCCGTGGAGCCTGAGCGGTGGGTATTGCCAGTGATATCAGGGGGTGTGGCATATGCAAATAAGTTATGCTAATGAGTTATGCTAATGAGCTCCTGCACCTATTTTTCTATGAAATGACCCTTGCCCTAGATAATTTGCACTCACCCCCAGGGGCACTACCATTCACTTTGGGAACCACTCCTCTATCCACTGCACCACGCTGGCTTTCTTTCACTTCTAAGTTTCAGTTTCAGATTTATTGGGGGATTTCTATTCTAGCTTTCAGATTTATATTCCTGAGCAGGCCAGCAAGTAAATGGTAGTCTGGTCATCTCCCTTGTGCACATTTATTTCAAATGTGCTGTTATTCAGTGGGACTTCCTGTCAAGCCAAATGCATATGATTGCAGAATTAGTCTGTTAGGTAATGCAATCGTCATCATTAGGATATTGGTTTGTCAACATACTAGCTCTCTTGTTGTGCCTTTAACATCAGCCTGACAACCAGAAGCCTTTTCTACTACTAAGAAAAAGTTTCATCTGATTAATTTTTTTTTGTCTGTTAGGCTGCCTTTAAGGACATAGGAAGAGGGCTGGTCAAAAATGTTGGCAGCCCTGTTGGGATAACACTGCATGTGTGTTCAAGGTGGTGACTGACAGATGTCACGCATGACAGTGGGTTTTTATATTTTTCCAGCAGGGGGTGCAACAGCTATTTCTGAAACAATTTTCACTACCATCTTGATAGCCTCTTTCCTTTGTTCTTGATTTTCTCTCCCCTCCCCTTCTTTTTTTGGGGGAGGCATATATGAAGCCTTCAAAGCATATTCTCATAACTTTGGGGGGTTTTGCCTCCCATTTGTTAGGTCCACCAGCTGCCAGGCCCCGCATTGGTTGATTTGGCCACTTTGTTTGTTGAAGCTGTCCGAGGAGGTAGCCTGCTAAGTGGCAAATCTTTAGAGTTGCTTCCGACAGTATTGACTGCACTGGCTACATCGAAAGAGAGCCTGATTTATGGCAAAGGTAAGCTCTTTGCTCCCCCCCCCCTTCCTATAACTAGTCACGTTTTCTAAATGTTCAATTTCCCCCTCCTAACAGGTGAACTGAGTGGGGTAGAGCTTAAGAAACAGCTGATCAATACACTGTGCTCCAGCAGGTAGGTAGGTCTGGTATTTTCAGTTCCATGGGTTCTCTGGGAGAATTGTTCAGAACTCACCTTGTGAGCCCTTCTTCCATGCATGATTTCAGAGTCAAATACTGTATGCCTGTCTTCGAATGGAGATCAGTCAGTCTCTCTCTCTCATACACACACACACACACTGCATGAAGTACCATCATCATTAGCGCTGTAACATCAGCGCTGTTCTAGGAAACAATCATTGCTAAATTGTCCTTTTAAACCCTTCGCTAAACAGTGTGCATCTCACTATATAATACCTTTTTGCTTCATTTCAAGGCTTCTCTCACCCTTGCTCTGCTCTGTTTTCTTGAGGTCTCATTCCTCTGTACTGAAAGAACAGTGGTGTGATTGCTCTGGATTCTTCAATCCTTGTCTCTGGCAAGGCACTCCCCAGTCCTTCCATTTGTCAACAGATCTGTGAGCAGGCCACAAATGTTCTGGAGTGGCTGGTAATTTTAGGCTGCATCACCGCAGCACCTGGCTTCTATTTAACGTAGTCAAAGAATTATCGGGGGGGGAGGGGGATGAATTGAATCTGGATATGGTAGTATTTCTGGCTAGTAATCCCCCCCCCCCTTGTTCTCAGACTTATTAATTTTATCTGGGCAGGTGGAGCCATCAGTATGTGATCCATCTCACCTCCATGTTCAGGTAATCCCCAGTCTCTATTTTTACTGCTTTTTTTTGGGTAAGGTGTTTGTGACGGAGAATGACTTTTTTCCTGGTGATAAGGGAGTAGAGACCTCTGACCTGGAGGGCTCAGGCTAGCCTCAGGAGCTAAGCAGGGTGAGCCCTGGTTAGTAATTGGATGGGAGACAACCAAGGAAGTCCAGAGTTGCTGTGCAAGGGGGCAGGCAATGGCAAACCACCTCTTGCCTTGAAAGCCCTATAGGGTTGTTGTGTGAGTCAATTTAATGGTACTTTACGCACACACACAAAAGAGGAGAAGTGCTAAGTTAATCACAGTCAGTGCTTGGACTTTGAAGACATTCCACTAGGCCAGGCATTTCTTCAGTGAAGAAGAGTTTTTAGGCTCCAGGGGTCTCTTTGAACGATCCCATGTGCCAGTGGTGGTTTTTAGCCATGCTGTCCTAACTGGAGTTACACCTTTTAAGTACACTTATTTCAACTGTCTTAGGAGGGTGTAACTCTGCTTCAGGTTGTACTATAGAATGATCTGCTTTGACTGGGTTAGCTAGTGATCCAGTTGGATATTATCCAGAGGGAGAGATTTGCAAAGCCACTGTGGTCCAGATTTTGTCCATCTTCCCAGAATGATTTACACTTGATAGCAGAGCGGCTTAGACTGTTAGTTGGCTTTCCTTATCTAGTCACTGCACTCCCAGGCACTTCCCTACTGAAGCTTCCCTACTTCAAAGCTTCTTTGTTTCATCCAACAGCCAAGCAGGGCTCTTGGTCCTTTGAGGTGGGATTCCTTTTGCTAGCTCTCGGTCTAAGCATGCTGTTGCATTTTGAAAGGTGCCAACATGAATGGGGAAATGTTTGGGTTTTTCCCCCCACTTCCAAACTCTGCAGGGACGTCCCATTGAGTGTGGAAGAGCTGCAATTTGTGGTGGAAAAGGTACTAAGGATGCTTCCTAAGGTGGATCTCCAAGAAATCCCTCCTCTGGTCTACCAGCTGCTGCTGCTTTCTGCAAAGGTAATGTCTATGGGGAAACTGACCAGGTCCCCCAAATTCTAAAATGTGGACCACAGAACTTCTGAGGAAGATGTTGACAAAAATTCTAGTCACACTTTCACAGGCAGTCACTTTTAAACTGAGTGTCTGCCTGAAGTCCAACCAGCTGCAAAGAAAATTGGATATACCTGGAGTGTGCTCTTCTACAAAATTTGTATAACCTCCCCCAGAAACTTGTTGGTAATGAGTGAGTAGCAGCTAATATCAGCGAATGGTTTTACATCAGAATTGGAGAATAACTCCACAAAGCCCATTTCTATTTCCCTGACATTCATAATTTACCCGAAAGCCCATTTCTATTTCCCTGACATTCATGTTACCCAATATAGGTGAATAGGTATGTCAGACTTAAAAAGGAGATTAGACAGATTAATGAAGGACAGGTTATCAGTGACTACTAGTGATGGTAATTAAAGGGAACCCCCACATTTAGAGGCATAAAATCTCTGGATACCAGTGCCAGGAGGCAACATCAGGGGAAGGTCTGTGTCTCTTTGCCCTGTTTACTGACCCTTTGTGTGTGTCTCTTTGCCCTGTTTACTGACCCTCCAGGGCCACTGTTTGGCCACTGTGTGAAACAGGCTGCTGGACAAGATGGACCACTGGTGTGATCTAGTATGTTCTTAAAGCAACATGTGTGTTTTTGGTACAAGATGGACCACTGGTCTGATCCAGTATGTTCTTAAAGCAACATGTCTGTTTTTGATTCTTGCAGCTTTTAGGAACCAGGTTGTAGTCTTGGTATTAAAAGAGAAATGGGGTTGGGGACCCAGAGTAGCACTCTGGCTGTGAACTGTGAACCAGGAAGCCGCTGGCCAAAAACTGCCCTCTGCTTTCAGCTTGCAAGATGGCCTTAAACAAGTCAGTAGAATAGAGTAAGAGTCCAGTAGCTCCTTAAAGGCTAAGTTTGTCTAAGATAAGGTGCTACTGGACTCTTACTCTTTTCTACTGCTGCAGACAGAGTAACATGGCTACCCATCTTGATCTATCTCCCTGTTTGCAGCGTGGGTGAAAATTAATACTGGGCTGACTTTCCAGCTTGTTCCAAAGATTGCTGAGATTCTATCTGTCTGTGAAGTGCACGGAACACTAAGAGCTTGCTGTTGATACTACATTTTAATACTGTAATATAAAATGACTTCTGTTACTTTATTCTCTTCTAACTTTTCAGGGTAGCAAGAAAAACATTTTGGAAGGATTAATCAGCTTTTTCAATCAGGTAGATCAAAAGCAGAAAGAAGAGCAGAGAGATTCAGAGTGAGTAATTTCTCATATCTGGTATCTAGTAGGATATTGTAAATGTAGGTAGTTGCATTGGTCCATAGCAAGATCCAAAAATAAAAGTCCATATAGTACCTTTTTTTCAGACCAACCCAAATAATTCCACAGTGTGTGCAAGCTTTTGAGTTTTTCAGAACTCTTTACCTTTCAGGTGGGGTAGCTGTGTTGGTCTGAAGCAATAGAACAAAGCTTGAGTCTGGTGGCACCCTTAAGACCAACAAAGTTTAATTCTGGGTATAAGCTTTTGTGTGCATGCACACTTCTTCAGATACATTGAAACAGTTTTCCTCAAGCCTTACATATAGCTTATGTATCTTGACTCTAACTAGCCCTTCTCCCCATCTACTTATATGTAAAGCTTGAGGAAATCTGTTTCAGTGTATCTGAGGAAGTGTGCCTTTATGCACGCTAAGTCAGTTCTTGCTTAAACCAAGAACTGTACTTTGTTGGTCATGGAGGTGCCACTGGACTTAGTTCTCACATCTGTTTGTTAACTCTTATATTTATATGCTAATTTGCTGCCATTCACAGGTCTTACCAACTGCTTTAAGCCAATTTCAGTTATACTTCCTGGCAACTAACCCCCCTCTACTTATATGTAAGGAAAACTGCTTCAATGTATCTGAAGAAGTGTGTATGCACAGGAAAGTTTATACCCCAAATTAAACTTTTTTGATCTTAAAGGTGCCACTGGACTCAAGCCTCGTTCTTCAACTTTCAGTATGCTTTAAGGCCTCAGATTGATGGCCTGAAAGATCATTCCCTCACCCACTTTTTAACATTCATTCTGATGCAGAGTTTTGAAGAACTCAGAAGCTTCCCTGCTGGGTTGTGTTATTTGGATTGGTCTTAATAAACTGTATCGTATGGCCTTTTGTTTTCTATTATCGCTGTGATACTTCTCTTTTCTCAGTCAGGTCACCCTCACAATGGCCTGTTTCTGTCTTTACTGCATCTCTGTCACAACCAGGATTGTTTTTCTGGCCAACAACTCTTTTAGGTCCATGGACCTTGAAGCAGCTACGGTGCCATTAGATCAACTCCGCCATGTGGAAGGCACAGTCATTCTGCATATTGTGCTGGCCATTAATCTGGACCGGGATTTGGGCAAGGAGCTGCTAAAATACTTAAAGGTATGTCAAATGCAAGAATGAGCTGAGATGGAGCTGATGGTTCAGAGGCATGGGCAAAATCTGCACATCTCTAACTTCTAAGGAACTGGCCTGTTTCTTGCTACTCCACTGAGCAAAGCTAGGAGTTCCACCAGCCTGAACAGTCTTCCTCCAACTTAAGTAGCTCTTATGTTGCATAAGGGGTTGTAAGATATGATAGTGTCCAACTGAAGCCATGAAAGCTCTGCCCTAAGCTAACAGGGATGACAACTTCTTGTTCAACCAGAGATTTCCCTGCTTTCTGGTAATTAAGCTTTTTTCTTTATGACGAGAGTTGAACTGAATAAAGCAGCTGCTACCATCTTAATTCCGGGCACTTCTATGTATTTACTTCATTTATTTTATTTATGTATTTTCCACAATGGAGACCCAAAGCAGCTTACACAATTCTACCCTCCTCCATTTTATCCTCTTAACAACCCTGCGAGGTAGGTTACGCTGAGTGCATGATTGGCCCAAGGTTCCTCATAACAACCCTGCGAGGTAGGTTATGCTGAGTGCATGATTGGCCCAAGGTCACCTAGCAAGTTCCCAGGCAAAGTGAAGATTGGAACATAAGTTTTCCAGATCCTAGTCAAACATTCTGACTATCATAGCATGCTGGGTTTCTGTGCTTGGGCTGGTGGATTTGCAACTCAAGAGTCCCTTGCTGAGCCTGGAAAATATTCAGGGACGGTAGGCTGTTCAGGGATGGTAGGCTTCTGCCTCCTCCAGTGTTTTTTCCTCCTGCCCCAATGTTCTTCCCTTCCCACTCCCAGAACACAGGGTGGTAGAACTGCTCCCTTCCTTCTTGGACTCCTAGGAGAAAGGGAGATCCAGGAGGGGCAGCTGTCATTGGTGCTGGGTTATTTTGCCTCAGTGCAGTGGAAGGAGGGCTCATGGGAGCTGCTTTCTGTTTCTTGGCTAGGAAGGCTTTAAATGCAGGAAAGAAAAAAAAAAGGACTGGGGCTTGCAGGCAGCTTTCCATAGCATCACTATGGCATGACTTCATGCTTCCCATTCTCTTCCTCTTAAGAAAAACAGAGAGAGAGAGAGAGAGAGAGAGAGAGAGAGAGAGAGAGAGAGAGAGAGGTGTGCTTAACCCCTCTTTTGTTCTTCATCAATGCGGCTATTTTCAGTCATGGATAGGCTTGATTGACAAATCTGATCCAGTGTAGTTTGTTTATACTTGGAATCTTCCTGTTTTTGGCTTGTGCAAAAGTTATAAATGTGTACAAGGCAATGAATTAAATGCCAAAGCAAATTGGACATGGCAGCTAAGCCTAGAAAAAAGCTCAATCCCTTGTTCTGAACCACTTGTATCCGCGAAGTGGTTTACAATGAAATGTGAAAATTTAATGTAATTTAAAATCAGTATATTATTATTCAGTATAAAAACTCCTTTTTATACATTTGAAACTCTACTTGTGCTTGGTGCTTCCTAGTCTGAGCAGCACAGAGATCCCAGCAATGCCCTCGGTCCCTTCAGTGTGACCCTTCTGCTGTCAATGGCCAGGATACACCGATTTCAAGAGCAGGTATGTCTTCTTTCCCAGCTCTTAACTTTATCAGTAAGGCAGAGGACAGTTATGTGCGCCAGCAGAATCCAAGTAATTTGCATCATTTGTCTACAACATGCCTGTTCTTCCACTCTGGACTCTCAGTAGTGCAAACAAAAATAACTTCCTGCTTAGTTGCTGTTTTGTTTTTGCTGTAGGTCTTTGACTTCCTGAAAACATCAGTTATGAAGTGCTTCAAGGACATGCAGTTCGTTAAGGGCTCCAAGTTCTTGCAGGACTTGGCTCCTCTGCGCTGCAGCATATCAGCCACAGTTTTAGAAGTCGTGGCAAACAGGTGGGTTGTGGCAGCCTGGCAGCCTTTTAAGGTCTGCTCTGCACATGCAGCAGAATAACTTCTTCCATTTCAGGCTCTGGGTAAGGAATTATACTTTTCGAATTCCCTTACGCTGATAATTTCCTTTAAGTGGAACCAGCAAAGTATGCAAACGGCTAGCTGGAACCCTTCTCCCACATACACACGCAGTCCAAATGAAACTTTTACAACTTTGAATCCCAATAAATATTGAATGAAAACATATATATTAATGAACAGAACATATCCAACAGTTTATTTTTACATACAGTTATCTAAAAGCCACTTTGACGTGAGCCCCACTTGTTGCCTGGAGGCTATCGTTGATTCTCTCTCTGTCTCCAGGCTTGTTCAAGCATGCTCGCGCCCACTGTTGCAACAGTATCAGTGAACTCCTAGTGTTGTTCAGTTACCTACAGTCACCTGGAACACTAAAATTTTTTGCTGTACTAAACTTTGAGTTGCTTTTCGGCATTTTAATCTGCCGTGTGTTTTTCTATGATGCTGTCAAGTCGCAGTTGATTTATGGTGACCCCTCATGGGATTTTCAAGGCAAGAGATTTCACAGGTAGTTTGCTATTGCCTACTTTTGCGTAGCAAGCCTGAACTTCCTTGGAGGTCTGCTATTCAAATGTTTAGCTTCTGAGATCTGTTGAGATTGTCCAGCAAGGTCAGGGTGTTTTTCTGTAGGGTAGCATTAAAAATGTGACAAAGGATACTCAATGAGAGGGACCTTCAGCCTCATCTAGCAATTCTTACTGCCCTGTCCAAGGAGGGGAAAGGGCATAATGGTAAAACTGTTGTCAGGCTTTTATTACATTGCTCTCTTCCTTTCCTTTCTTTTTGCTATCTCCATCTAGTGTGTTCGGTTGGGATCATGTTACTCAAGGCCTGGTGAATTTTGGTTTCATTCTGTTGGACTCCTACGGGCCTAAGAAAATTTTAGGAAGCAAAGTCACGGAAATC
>NW_015175455.1:172342-181130 GCF_001447785.1 Gekko japonicus
TTTACAAATGAAGCTGGGGACCAGTACCTGGATGACTGTGGGGTTTAAACATGAAATTGCCCAGGGCACATATTAGAGGAAAATCAAGGGTACACTATACATGGATTGTATATGTGTTCACTGTAATATGTAAGCTAGATTAGTGAAGCAATCCAGAGGGCCTTGGGGTGGAGAAGGATGCCCTCCATTTCACTGCTGAGGAGAGACTATTGTAAATAAGTCGAATGATCCATGCTGCTACTCCTGGAAAGGTCGGTCATCTATGGGGAATTATTTTTAATTAAAACTTTTTATGGGGATGTGAATGTTCTGTAAGTTTTGTAGAAATACTTGGGGGGGGGGTTGCTGTGTTCCTGAAATTGTGGACAAAATTGTTCTCATTTGATTGTGTGTGCTTTCTCTCTCAATTGACCTGCCTCTTTCCAGGTCCATGAGCCAATCAGGAGGGAGATCCTGGAGCAGGTCCTCAACAGAGTCATCATCAATGCTGGATCTCCCATCTGCCACTTCATAGGTAATGGTGAAATGATCCAGTGGGTGATCCATTACGTTGCCAAACTGCTTTTTAGTTTTGATTCCTTCTCTGCTTCAGAGGGATAACAGTTCCTCATTCCAAAACTCTTGTGGTCTGTCTTTGAGAAATAAGGGTCTCATATAGCACTTACATCCTGGTGTGTCAAGATATATTTTCCGGCCTGTACTCACTCTAGCTTCTGAATGCCACAACAGGAGAAGTCTGTCCTCTTTTCTCTCTTCCCACCCCAGGGTCCTGCCATTTGGACCTTTTGTTCTTACCTCATAGGAGGCCATAGCTCTGCTTGTTATTTTCTTCTTCCAGATTTGCTGTCCAGCATCATCTCCTATGCTCCCCTCGTCCTTCAGAATTCTTCCTCTAAAATCACAGAGGCCTTCGATCAGCTGTCTTTTCTCCCTCTTGCAACAGTGCAGGGACTCCTGAAGGCTGTGCAGGTAAAGCATTGTGCTCCAGAGGAGGAGAGGGCATGTGTGTCTAAGGCACAGGAGGAGTTGCAGCGGGCAGTCTCCGGTGTGGGTGCATGTTCTTGGCTAACAATACTTTTAGTATATAATTGAATGGTTTTCTGAGGGTACAGCTAGCATTTCGTTCACAGCACACAGTTTAACAGTTACTGATCCAAACTTTGATCATTCTGAAAAGATGACTTTCTCCTAACCTCTCTCTTTCTGGATTTCCTAGTAGTCTTCCTCCGTGTTGACCAAGTACACATTCTGGTCTATTCCATCCTTTTTTTGTTCCAGCCTCTGCTCAAAATAAGCATGTCCATGAGGGACTCCCTGATCCTTGTTCTTCGCAAATCAATGTTTTCGGGGTAAGTTGCCTTAAAAAAAATTATTTCCTTCAAAAACAGGAAAAAAGAACAAACAAGGGAAAAAACCTCTCAAAAGTCAACAACTAAGGAGGAAAAAGTATATATAAAGTAGAAAGACAAATATAACAACATTGGTGGCAGATCTACATACACATTTCTATAAAAGATTTCCAGATATCTAAAAATAAGTCCATATACAGTTGTCTTCAGTCCATTGATTTACAGGAAGTGGGCATTTATGTCTTTAGTGTTGTAATATTAGTATTTTAGCTGTAGTAAGGGCATGGAGGGTCCATTTTTGTTGACCATTGTTAACCTCCGAGAGACAGTCATATGGTTTAAAAGTACATAAATCAACAAATGTTCTAATACAAAATTGATATGAGTAATAATTTCCTCCCAGAAAAACTGAAAGACAGGACACACCCAAAGTACATGTTTAAGGGACACTTTCTGTGAGTTACAATGCCATCACGTAGAGACTTTACGCAGTCCTTTATTAAAGAGTCGCTGTGGTGTCCCTTGTATCCTGAACATAATTTTTTGCTGAATAAGTTGCAACTTAAGATCCATAAATGTAAAGATTTCCCTTGCTCGAAAGCTAGTCGAATCCAACTCTAGGGGGCAGTGCTCATCTCAATTTCCAAGCCGAAGAGTCAGCGTTGTCCAAAGACGTTTCCGTGGTCATGTGGCTAGCATGACTAAATGTCAAGGCGCATGGAACGCTATTACCTTCCCACCGAAGCAGTACCTATTTATCTACTTGCAATTTCTTGCTTGCAAACTGCTGGGTTGGCAGGAGCTGGGACCAGAGACGGGAGCTCATTCTGTCATGTGGCACTAGGGTCTCGAACTGCTGAACTACAGACCAAAATAGGGTGATTCCATTCAATCCTGAGATCTGGATTGGTCCATGTCAGTTTATTAATTGACATCAATTATTTATAAACACATATTAGAGTTTCCAGGAACAAGGGGACTCTGAGACAATTAATGTCTCAGGGCCATATTTAGACACTAACTGATGCTGCAATTGTAAATACATTCAACAGAAGTTGACAATTCATATCTAGGCCTCAGCTGAGAAAATAACAAAAAAATCCCCCTGTTGGTCTAAGCCTTCCATAAAAAAGATTTCTTCCCCATTTTTAGATAAGGATTGGCCCTTAATACACTCGATCCATTCCAGTCTCACTTCAGGCCTGGTTTTGAACAGAGACAGCCACTGCAGGACAACCTTCAGCTGCACTTGGATCAAGGCAGTTCACCACTCCTGACCTTGTTGGATCTTTCTCCCTTCTCTGACCCATTGTCTGGGTGCAACAATGCCATGGTTGGATGGTTGAGGCAGAGCTGGTGAATTGTTTGTTTTTTATACTGTTTTAACTACATTATTATGTCTGTTTTAGGTAAAGGTTCCCTTGCTCGAAAGCCAGTCGAATCCGACTCTAAGGTTGCGGTGCTCATCTCCGTTTCAAAGCCGATAAATTTTTCAGAACCCCCCTTTGTGGGGGAGGGGCAGTCGATAAATTGAAATAAATAAATAAAAATAAATATAAAATAGAGCATGTGAAAATGGATCAAATTGATATTGTTGTGACATAACACACCATAGTTCTCTAGCTGCAGAAACTGCAGGAGGAATGGGATCCACTAACATAAGTAGACCCTAATGCAGGGGTGTCAGGCATAAGGCCCGGGGGGCCAGAGGGCTCTTACCTGGTCCGCAAGCAACTGGTATAAGGTACACCCCCTTTTATGGTATCCCTTAGAAAAAAACCTAGTCTTGCATATGATTAAACACATTTATTGGGGCTTTTGGGGGATCCCAAGTAAATTAATTGCTTTCAATGCTAGGGATCAATTGCTTTTGTTTGTATTTTGAGTAAAAATTAATATTGTTAATTGGGTTTGCTGTGTCCTTTATAAGGTTTATACCTCTGGTACCTGGTGTTACATTTTGTGCCACACACAAAATGACATTTGTGTCAGATCCGGCCCTTGTAACAAATGAGTTTGACACCTCTGCCCTAATGCATTCCGCCTAGAGAGGGGCTCCAGAAATGAGGCCCCCAAAAGAGTCCAAGATGGACAGTCCAACTGCCCAATAACTAGTACAATTTAGCAAATATGCCTTATGATATAAACTGAGATCAGGGAAAGCAAATCTTCCATCATTGAATGGGAGTTGCATCTCCTTTAAAGAAATCCAAGGCAATAAAGAACCCCACATAAATTTCTGAAACAAAGTATACGAAAAGGAATTGCATGAAAATTATAAATAATCCTGGGTATAGTACTCATTTTTAGTGTATTTACTTTGCCCCATAAAGACAACTTTAAAGTTGTCCAGTTCCAAAGCTATATCAGCAAGTAGCTTGTTAAAATTTAGTATAATCATATGCATAGTATCTCTAGGAATCCATATTCCAAGATAAGTGACGCCATCTGGACACCACCAAAACATGTCCATAAGCAAATCCACTCCATGATATATTGTCTCCCAATGGCATCAACTCAGATTTGGTCCAATTGACGGAATAGACAGACAAGTCTCGGAAGGTATTAATCATAGTCATTAATGCAGGAATGGAAGACTGAGGTGTGAGGTCCCAAAATAAACATTAAAGTTTATTTACATAAAGAATAATCTTACATTCTAAGGAATTATATACAAAGCCTTGAATATTATTATTTTGTCTGGTAGCACAAGCTAGAGGTTCCAGACTTAGATCAAAAATAAGAGGAGAAAGAAGGCAACCGTGTCTAGGTACGGTTGTCAGTCTCCAGGTGGGGCTGGAGATCTCCCGGAATTACAGGTGATCTCCAGGCTACATAAATAGCTTATTTATTATTTATTTGTTTGAAACATTTATTCCGCTTCCTCTGGAGAAAATGGCTGCTTTGGAAAGGGAACTATATGTTATTATACCCTGCTGAGGTCCCTCCCCTCCCTAAAGCCCGACCTCCCAGGCTCCACCCTTAAAATGTCCAGATTAGAAATGTAAAATTTCTGGAAATTTTGAAGCTCAGAAAAAAACCCGGGTTTTTCCCCGTTTTTTTGGGGGGGAGAAACGGAACGGAAAAATTGAAAACATCACCTACATTCGCTTTTTTTTTTTCTTTTCTAGATTGAAAATCATTCTGTTACTTTAGGAGCATAAAATATGACTATGGACATTTTTACTTGGCATGAAATTATCACAACTAGCATATTAAAAATATAGTGTATCCAAACAATTATTACAAACAGAATACCCACCCACATGCAAAAACAAAACTGAAACCTTTTAATTTTCTTCTGACAGTAGCACCTCCTAAAGGAAGAAATACATCTTGTTCTTGCATTGAAGAGTTCAGTTTGTAACCTAGGACTTGCTTGTCCTCAGTGCACAGAAATTAGATCAATCTGATACCATATATATATATATATATTGGAAACGATTTGGAAAATATTTGAACATCTTGTCTTAAAATATTTTATTCACCATGTTAAAATAAAACGTTCCATAATCATTTTTTTTCTTTTCTTTTTTCAGTTTTTCCAATTTTTCGGGAAAAAACAAAAAAGGCTTCAGGAAAAAAACGTTTTCCCCCCGAATTTTTCCGGGTTTTTTCCGGGCCTTCACATCTCTAGTCCAGATATTTTCAAACCCAGAGTTGGCAACCCTGTGTCTAGTACCCCTCTCAAGAGGGAATTGTGTGGAAAATATGCCATTAGTCAGTATCCTGATTCTGGGAGATGAATAGGGAATTCTAACCCATTTAAAAAATGCATGGGAAAACCAAATTTATTAAATGTAACAAGGATAAATTTCCAGTATATTCTGTCAAAAGCCTTTTTGGCATCAAGTGAGAGAATGGCAATTTGATCAGATCTCTTACTATTTAAAGCAATTGAATCATTGACTAGCCTAAGATTATGCAAGCCTTGCCTACCAAGTATAAATCCTACCTGGTCTACATGGACCAAAGTTGTAACAACCTTTGGAAGTCTCGTTAGCAAGAGTAACTGTTAGCATCTACATTAATCAAAGAAATAGACTGAAAATGTGTACTCTGAGCATGATGCACCATCTAGTCACCATCTAGTCTTTCACATCACCTACTGCCAGATCCTTTAACTGGAGATGGTGGGGATTGAACCTGGGACCTTCTGCTTAACACTGAGCTGCAGCCCCTCCCCTAAAGGGGTCTTTGCCAGGTTTTGGAATCATAGTAATATACGCATCGTATAACAAATTGCAATGAGCCAGATTAAGAAATCTTGTTATACAACTGATATAGTTTTGGAATTAAAAAATCTGAAAAAGTTTTATGCCATTCATTAGGCAACCCAGCAGATCGTGGAGATTTGCCAGTATTCATATTCATTATCACTACCTTAATTTCATCCATGTGCAAAAGTTCAGCAAGAAGCTGAATAATTTCTAAATATAGGAGGTCAAGGTGAGAAAAAAATGTTTCATTTCCCCCCCCCTGCGGCGGTGGACACTGGGAGCCACTCTGGGCTCAGCAATGGGGGTGGGGGGCGATGGGATTCCCCCCTGTGCATTATGCACGCCCCCAATTTAAAAAATTCATGGAGGGATGGTAAAGTAGCATTCTCTGCACAAGTGCTTTCCTTTATACTTGTGTGGCGGAGCCTGGGAGCTGTGGCAGGCCATTCAGGAGCTGCTCTGAACCCTGCTGCAGTGGTGGTGGGTACCAGGAGCCATTTGAGGCCCTTCTGCAGCAGCAGCAGCAGCAGATGATGGGAGCCACTTCGGGCCCTGCGGCAGGGGATGGCAGGAGTTGTTCAGGGCCCTGCTGTGCCAGCAGCAGACTCCAGGAGCTGCTCCAGGCCTGCTGCAGCAGTGACAGACCCTAGGGGCCGTTTGGGGCCCTGCGGCGGTGGACACTGGGAGCCACTCTGGGCTCAGCAGCAGCAGGCACTGGGAGCTGCTCCGGGCTCAGAGCAGCTCCCAGACACTGCTGCTGCTGGACTCCAAGGCTCAGCAATGGGGGTGGGGGGAGATGGGATTCCCCCCTGTGAATTATGCAGGCCCCCACTTGTGTACTATATTCCTCTCATCTTTGATCAAAGGAATATAGTTCTTATTGCTGCCTTAAACAATATACTAAAATTTTACCTGGTTTGTGCTAGTCACATTAGGAAAGAGGTAAAAGACGAGTTAAAGCATTATTCTACTTTAACTGACAGTATATTATTTAGTTCATATTTAACCTTTTCTCAGCTATGCTGCCATATTGTTTACAGGCCCGGGTTCGCTTTCATGACCTGTGTGCTAGTGGCTGCCGCAATCCTTTCTTTTTTCTTACTGACTTTGTAGCCAGCCTGTGTAGTGTCTTCCCATCAATTAACCGTGTGACTAGTTTCGTTTCCCAGCCTCGGCTCTAACTGCCTTGGTCCTCCTTCCCGCCTGCGGGAGTCAGGCCGATTGGCCCATGGGGTGGGGGTGGGGGGACATTTGAATATCCTATATCTCTCTCAGCTTTCTATGGTGTAGTTATTCCTAACAGTGACTGTGTCTATGCTACCATAGTGCTAACAATAAAATATAACCTTCAAAGAAGCGTGTACTCTGTTGTTTGACTGTGGGTCCTGACACCTTTTGTGGTTCCTGATAAAGATCTGCCTTTTTAAGAATACATTTTCAAAACGAACATCTCACCCTTCATCCAAGGAGCTTAGTGGGAGTATATGTGGCTCTCCCTGGTCGCATTTTGTCTTCATAACAATCCCATCAGGTAGGTTAAGCTGAGAGAGAGATGGCTCCACGATCTCCTAGTAAGTTTCATAGCAGAGTGGATATTCAAACCCAAGCCTCTCAGATCCTAGTGTCAGCTATGCTGCCATGGGGGTTGGGATGTTCTTTCAGTGTCTGTGTAAATTGCTTTCGCATTCCTTTCTCTCTGCTCTGCGCTGAAATGCTAATCTCCAAAGCAGTACAGGTGGTAATGTGTGTTGTCTGCCTTCAAGACCGACCGTGGGAGCCGCACAATTCTCAGCTTCGCCTAGTAACGCTTGCCAGCTCTAGCCTGCGCGCAGGAGGGTGCCTAATTGGCCAACGCAGTGGGGTGTGTGTGTGTGCATACGAATGCCCTATATCTCATTAGGTTCAAGAGGCAACTGCTATTCTTAACAGTGACTATGTTAATGCATCTATGGCTCTTCAATAAAAGTATAACCTTTCTAAAGAAGTGTGTACTCCATTGTTGGCTGTGGGTTCTGACACCTAGTCCAGCACTTTAACAACTATACCACACTGGCTTGTCTTGTTCAGTGGAGTTATGTCTCTGTTTCTTTTCTGACTTTGCATTAAAACTTTTTTTTTGCTTTTATCACATTTGCATTCTCTTAGCTCTTAGAGGATTAACATGGGTGTCGTTTCCTTTTTGGAAAAGAACTCCTGATTATAATTTAATTACTTATTTCATTTGTACCCCAGCTTTTCCCCCAATGGGGAACCAAAGCAAATCATTTTCCCACCCAGCAAACTTCCATGGCAGAGTGAGGATTCAGATCCAGATTCCTAGTGTGTCTGTAACCACACCACCACACTGGCGCTTAAGTTTCTTGAATCCTGAGTGAAAGCAAAACATAGTTTTACTGTCTAAACTTTGCTACAGATGCAGGCATCACAGAACACTGAAACTAACCCACTAAATAAAAGTCTCCAGCAAATGTTCTAGTGAGACTCCTTTGCTGTCCTCGTTTGTGTTGTTTTGTAACACCTTATTGAGCTGTATATAGCCAGTATTATTGAGCTGCATGTATTCAATATGTCAGGAGTTTGTGATATTAGTGAGGACCTGTATAGCTGTGGTCAAAAGTCATCAAAACAAGTCTTTATCTGGGAAGTCTGAGCAACTAAAATGCTTTCAGAATACTTTACTCATTATGAAATATATTTTTTCCTTATTGGGGATCCAAAGTTTTTTACATTGTTTTCCTGTCCTCAATTATAACTACACAACCCTGTGAGGTAAGTTAGTCTGAGAGCACGTGACTGGCCCATGGTCAGCCAGCAAGCTTCCATGGCTGACTGGGGATTCAAATCTGGGTGGCCCAGATCCTAGCCTGGCGCTCTAACCACCATTTCCCATTTCAAAATGTACCCGTTCCCTGAATGTGCATGCATACCTATTAGCTGCTGTAACAAAACAAACTGACTTCTAGTTCAGCCAAACCTTCATGTTACCTAAATGCACTCAATCTAAAACCTTTGCAGCCCAGATACCTTTTGCACTACAGAATTATATTTGCTCCGAGGCAAGAGAGGCAGCTGTGAAATTAATGGATTTCTGTTCAGCTGTTTTTGTGCCTGTTCAAGGATGCTAAGCAAGGTCACTTCCTTGAAGACAGCATAACGAGTCTTGCAGAAACCAGGGCTAAGATAGAATGCCATTTCTTCATGACATAGAAAATGACACTG
>NW_015175455.1:181166-186474 GCF_001447785.1 Gekko japonicus
AGCAGGTTGGACCGATAGTCTTAACTTATTTATAGCCTGTCACGATGAATAAAATGCATGAAATTCTTTTTTTTTTTTAATCTAATGGAATTGAATTTTAAAATGAATATCAATGAAAAATACTTGGGTGTTTGTTTTTTTGGTTAAAATTGCTTTCTATCCATCCTGATCCCCTCCCCAACCTTTTTTTCTTGCTAGGACCTCACTCCCAACTTTCATGGGCAACTTAAATTGGTATTGCTGTGCTCATTGTTGCCTCAGTATACAATGTGTTCCAGGTTTCCCAACAGGAGTATTTTCTCCCCCTCTTCTTTCTCAATCACAGGCAGCTGGATGCTCGTAAGTCAGCAGTTGCTGGGTTTTTGCTTCTGTTGAAGAATTTCAAGATTCTGGGCAGCTTAACTTCCTCCAGCTGCAGCCAAGCAATTGGTGCAAGTCAGGTATGTGCTATGCCTGCTCACTGCAGAAGTTCCCATCAGTCCAAGGCACCTGTTTTACCTGCTGCACTAATGTATATACATGGTGGCATAAGAAATAAATGTAGTTTGTGGAACTCACTACCACAAGATGGGCGGAGGGAGATGTGCTATTTAAAAAGATCAGGCAGATTCATAGGTGATGCCACTACCTATAAGCTTAATGGAACCTTCATTTATAGAGGCAACATATCTCTGAATGCCAGATGCTGGGGACAAAGAGCAAGAGGAAGCCATCCCCTCTGTGCTCTACTTGAAGAGTGCCACAGCCAGTGCTTGGAGGGGAGGGGGAGACACGGAGCTACAAAAACTTGCTAGAGAAGAAGAAGAAGAAGAGAATAGATTTATACCCCGCCCTTCACTACCCAAAGGTGTCTCAGAGCGGCTTACAATCTCCTTTCCCTTCCCCACAACAGACACCCTGTGAGGTGGGTGGGGCTGAGAGAGCTCTGACACAAACTGCTCTTTTTCAAGGACAGCTGTGCCAGAGCTTGTGACTGACCCAAGGTCATATCAGCAGGTGCAAGTGGAGGAGTGGGGAATCAAACCCGGTTCTCCCAGATTAGAGTCCGCACACTTAACCACGACACCAAACTGGGAATGAGAAAACAAAATGACAGTGCAAGTTTGAAAATTTTGTAACAAGATACACTACAAATATAATTATACAAGCAGGGAGCCTCAGGAAACTTGGAGGAGCAATGATCCCATTCCCCCCACATTTGCCTCCTCTCCTTTCCCCCCACTTTTCTCATTCTCTATCATTCTCCCTCCCCCCACCCCTTTTCTTACTTTCTGCCACTCTCAATCCATGCCGATTGTCACTCCTTCTCTCTGTCTCCCTTACCTTATAACTCTCTTTCTGACCTCCTGTACTGTAAGCTTTCAGAGTCTTTACAGTAGCTTCATTTTTTCCTGCCAGCATCTGCAGTCTTCTCTCAGATCCTTCAGTGTTATTTGTGGGAATAAACCATGAATTTGAGAGCGCTTCCACAGCCACTTTCATTTTTTGACCATACCGGGCTCGTATTTGGTGGTCAGCTCTCTGTGGCCATTCTGATGGTCCAAAGGCTAGAGAGCTTTCAGGACTGGACGTGATGGGGCGCTGGCAGTTCCAGAATGAGCAAGACTGGTAGGCCAGGCTGCAGTGGGGTCCAGCCCAGCTAAGAATCATGAAGTCAGAATCAACAGCCCCTCTTTTGTCTTCAGAGGCAGCAGCTCACCAGGGCTGATTGGCAGCAGCTCCCGTTGTCCACTTTCCAGACTTAGTTGTGAGAGCAGTGGCTCCCCTGCCCTTCCAGCCATCCACCCGGCCACTTCACTGCCTCAACAGGGCCAGCGGCTTCCCTGCCTATCCATGCGGCCTCTTTGCCATCTCAATTGTGGCAGCAGCAGCTCCCTCACCTGGCCAGCCACCCACCTTGCCACTTCACCACCTCAGCAGTGGCAGCTTGCTGGCCTCAATGGTGGCAGGGACCCATGAAAAATGCACGGGAAAATTCCCTGCTTTGTCCTCTGACTTCTCTCTCTCTCACACACACACACACCAGCCACCTTTCTCTACTGTTTCCTCTCACTGCCATCACCTCCAGAAGAGTGTCCAGAAGAGGGCAACCAGGGTGGTGAGAGGGTTGGAATCTAAGTCTTATGAGGAAAGGCTGAAAGAGGTGGGTATGTTTAGTCTGGGGAAGAGAAGGCTTAGAGGGGACATGATTGCAGTCTTCCAAGTATTTGAAGGGCTGTCATGTAGAAGATGGAGCGGATCTATTCTCTCTTGCTCCGGATTGCAAGACTAGATCTAATGGGTGGAAATTACAAGGGAGTTGTTACAGGCTAAATATCAGGAGAAACTTCTTAACTGTAAGAGTGGTTGAGCAGTGGAACAGTCTGCCTCGGGAGGTGGTGGATGCTCCTTCGCTGGACATTTTCAAGTGGAGGCTGGATGGCCATCTTTTGGGTATGTTGTAGGGCAGTCTTTTGGCTTTGTTCCTGCAGAGTGTAGGGGGTTCGACTAGATGACCTGCAAGGTCCCTTCCAACTCTAACATTCTATGATTCCTCCCATTTTTTTCCATCCACACTGTACTCCTCCCCTTACCCCCAGCACCGGTCCCTGCCTCCCCTTGCTCTCCCAACTGTGCCTTTTCCCCTCAGTCTTATCTCTACCCACCTCCCACTGCCATTCTGCCCACCACCACCCTTCTCCTCGTTGCTCTGCCCCCCCTTTCTCCTTCAACTCCCCCCAGCACCTGCTGCTTCCCTGCCTCAACAATGCCAGGAGTGGCTCCGCAAGCCTCCTCCCCCCTCGCTTGACAGCAGTGGCTGTGGCAGCTGTGACTCCCCTGCCTGGCTGTTTGCTTCACCACATCAAGGGCAGTGGCCCCCATGCCTGGCCTAGTGGAGCTCTTGTTTTGGGGGTGGATCTAACCTCCCCCCATTTTAAACAGTTTTTAGATTCTTCTGCAAGACTCCCCCAAAATTGTAGAAAAATCTTACTTCTGTGTAAAAGGCTCCCGTCTGAAGATTGGGGCACTCTTGACTATTAGAATATAAGATAATTTATACAATTGGCAGGCTTGCTCAAAAGTGAGTTTTGCTGTGTTCAGGTTAGGCTTGTTTCCAAGGCAGGTGTGTCTAGGACTTCAGTCTTAATTAGGGCAAGCAAGAGCATATTTGCATGACTCTCTGGTGTTGCTCTCCAGGTCCAGGTGGATGTTCACTCCCAGTATAACTCAGTGGCGAATGAGGCCTTTTGCCTCGAAATCCTAGGCAGCCTGAGGCGATGTTTAAGTCAGCAGGCCGATGTCAGACTCATACTGTATGAGGTGAGGAGGATTCTTTCTCTCTTCTTTTATATGATCGCTGTTGGATCTGTCTTTGCTGTGCTTTCTGGTGGTGCAAGCCTCATGATGGACTAACTTGGTTTTATGGGTCAGGAAGGTGATTCTGAACAGGGCTACAGTGTTGGGGGAGGTGGTGCTGAATCTGATGGAAGGAGGCAGGGCTAAACCTTTCCTCTGTGGTTTTTCTCAGATATAAATGCTCCCCTCCCTGAGGCTATTTTTCCATCGAGAAGAACATGCTGGGGTCAAATGGTGCATCTTTCCCCCAGTGGATGGAGTAGCTTGGGGAAAGAAGGGTAATTTAAGTTGGTGCAGGGGAAAGTTAACTTGCATTGCCCTTCATTGTGGCCCTGATTAGATTCTCCCTGTTCTCCCTCTTGCACACACACCCTTGCTTTGATCATGGTAGCAACGTGGGAGATCCTATCCATGGCCCTTCCATATCACATGTCTAGTTTGCCTTTTGTTGTAGGAAGGCTGCTTGCCCAGGAGAGTTGGCACACTTGACACCCGCGGGCTAAATGCAGAAAGAATAATGAATTACCTGGAGTGGTGGTTGGTTTTATAAATGCTGCCTTTTCACATCTCTGTTCTCAGGGTTTTTATGATGTCCTGCGTAGGAATTCCCAGCTGAGTAATTCTGTTCTGAAGACACTGCTATCACAGGTACAGGACACTACAGTAAGCTCAAACCACAGAGTCCTGAAAGACGAATAAATGCAGTATTGCATTAACTATGCACTGTTATATATTTGCTGCTTTTTAAGATGCCACAGAACTCTTCATCTGTGGTAGAAAAATCAACAAAAATGACTTCCCCTCTGGAATAGAGTAAGATTTTTCTTTCAGGCAGGTGGAGAGAAAAAGACATAGACTCTTGGCTTAGAATCTCAGCTCTCTCCTTGTAAGTACTCCTGATGTTTCTCTGCTAGTTGAGTTTTAGAGTTAGAAAGTGTACAGTTTTTTTGTCTGGCCTCTGCCTCAAAGCATTTGCAGTGTAAAATAGCTGTCAGTAGCATGTGGTAGCTGGAAGAAAAAGGAAAAACTGGAAGGGGAGGTGACCAGCACCATGCCCAGTAATGTGGCCACCTAAAGAAGGGACGGTTCGTTCATTCTCAGTTCAAACTAACTGCTCACCCTTTCCCCCATTCCTCTTGTACCACCTGGCAGTAAGATGTGGGTAGCAGTTTCTTGATATGAAACACTAATCTGTCCATTCTCTGTGGCAGATAAAACGGTATTATGAACCTGAACCGGACCTGTTGCCCCCATTAAAACTAGAGGGATGCATCTTGGCTCAGCGAGACCAAATCTTTCTGCAAGAACCTTTGGTAAGAGATATGAATGAATAATAGCGCTCAGCGGTTGTATGTAGCACTTCGAAGGAATTTGTTCACCTTAGTTTTAAAGATTATAAAAAAGATAATCCTTATAGAGCAGACCAGTATTATTATTCCCATACTGCAGTGGCTGCTGTACCAGTTCTTACAGATAGATCTTTCAAGTGGATTTCCCACCAGCCCTGTAGCTAGGGATTTTTTTTGTGAGGGGGCCTTGGGGGGGGGCTGCCAGCTAATTCAATGGGGGGCAGCTTCCCTCCCCCCCAGCAAGGGCAGCCCTTCCCTGTGGAGCGTCTGGCTCCCTCCCGCTCTCCTCGAGGAACGCCAGTGCCCGTTCCCATGTCACCGCACCAGGGGCAGCCTTGCCTCCACCCTCTGCTCCCTCCCAGGACTGGGAGAGGCGAGGCATGCGGTGGCTGGGCTGGCTGAGAAGGTGTGGCGTGCGGGCGCATTAGCGTGCAGGAGCACAGCCAGGTGCGCCTGGCCAGGACCAGATGAGCCCGCTTGCCTCCTTGCCCTGCCTGGCTGGGCTTACCTGCTGCTGGCCAGCTGGGCAGCAAGCATCTCTCAGCCCAGCCTCTCTGCCTGTGCTGCTTCTTGTGCCACCGCTGCTGCTTGTGCCACCCTCATCCCCCCCCCCCCGGCCCTCA
>NW_015175455.1:186568-191447 GCF_001447785.1 Gekko japonicus
ACCTATTGTAAAAGTCATGTATGATAAAAAAGGTTCCACTCACACTGTCGCATTCTGTACCTGATAGGACATGCTGAACCAGCAAAGGATGAGAGGCTCAGCTGCAGGACTATATGGGGAACTAAGAGCCCTGCCCTCTCCTGTAGCCAAAATAACCAAGTATCAGGACTCACTTGTGTGATCATAATGATTATAGCAGTCCTTTCCTTCTCCTTCTCTAACCTTCCCAAGTAGCCCTTTAAAACTGTGATGGGGTGTTCGTGTGTGCAGATATTTTGAGAAATGTGACGTGATGGAACAGGACTGCTTTGACTTGCAGACCCTGCTCTGCCCACCCCTTCTTGGCATTGCCAACTTCTGGAGGGGGTTACTTCTTCCTTCCACTAGGGTACTCACTGCCACCACCTGCTCATTTTAGGAATTTCCCACTGGGAGGAACAGGACCTCCAGTTCCCCTTCCTAGTTCTGAGGCCTGGCCGCGGTGTCTCCCGCTACCCAATGACTGGTTACCACGTGGACCAAGTAAAACTTTGGGGCTCCCCTGGAGAAGTAGCCACATGCACACTGACTGCTTTCCTCCCAACCCAGGGGATCCTCTTGCTCTAGCATGTCCAAGACAGTGAGGGAATCTAAGTGGTACAGAGACTGAGAACCAACCTCCAAAATAAAAAAGACTTATTGAAAAGAAAATATTTACAAGCATCCTTAAGCACAGCACTAGATCAGCAAACAGATTTCAAAAGAAAATTGGTCATAAATGCAAACCTCTTTCTGTTTTCTAGATATACCCTAACTGATGTTAAAATAGGGCAGGAACTAATGATCTTAAAAAGTTACAAAGTTCCTATCTATGTAATAATAGTTTCTATCTATGTAATAAAAGTTACAAAGTTCTGGGAGACTGCGTGGTCAGCAAAAGATAGCCGCCACAACTGATCATCGCTCAGAAGTATGTTCCCTTTGAAGAAGCAGCATCAAGAGACCCTTCCTCCTCAAAGCAAGGGCTTTTATCAAACCTCTGTCTCCACCCCTTTTACATCATTCCCTCCACACTCTTGACCTGGTCTGCCCAGGTCGCAGGTACATCCTGGAAGCCCTCCTGGAAGGCATTCTGGGAAATCTCCAGGAATCACCTGGAAACTTCCTGGCACCAAATTCCTTAGTTTCTCTACCAGGGCCATTAGCAAATTTATAGATGTAATCTAGCAGGCAATTGACCTGGATTCCTGTCACTTCCAGAGAGGGGCGGGGGGGGACAGGGGGGGACACTTTTAAAACTCAAGGGCAGGGGTTCTCCACAAGAACATTGGCTTGTGTGCCACAGAACCCCTGCATGCATCTGCCTGTCTTTGCAGAGGATTCTGAGGTATGTCCTAGGGTACAAATATACTATTCACCACATGCAGGAACTGGCCACTGAGAATGTGTGCCTTGGTACATAATCCAAGACTCCTGAAGTTCCTTCACATTGTTGTGGATTTGAAGAGCAAGCTTCTCCTTCCTAGAACACAATATGAAAACTGCTTCCTCCTTAAAGCCATGTGGAAACCAAAGTCGTTCCTCTTGTCTAATCTTTTCAAATGAGGATTTGAGGGGGCCCCCTTTATTTGTATTTCTCATTGTGGAGTCACAGCCATCTTTAGCAGATTTCTAGGCAGAAACTGAATCATAGGTCCTTCACCTTCCATCTGCAATGTAAGAACAGAATCTGACATATTTAACTGGGGATGAACAGGACATCTGAGCATTCCACATGTTGGCCGTGTCACAATTCTATTAGGCTCACCTCCTCTGCTGCATCCAACACTGCCTGACTTGGTATAAGAACACTTTAGCCCTGCGCCAGCAGGCCGAAGATGAGGAGGAGGACAATGAAGAAGAGGCTGGCTTCCAACAAGAGTTGGGTGAGATGTTGGTGTCCATCACACGGCGAATGATCAAGAGTGAACTGGAAGATTTTGAACTGGTAACTTGGGCATGAGGGAACAAAAGGAGACGGACCCACCTTCTTGTGGGGCACTTGGGGAGGAAATCTTAATTTCTTTGTTTTTGTTGCTCAGGATAAATCAGCAGATTTTTCTCAGTCTACTGGAGTGGGTTTGAAGAACAATATTTATGCCATTTTGGTGATGGGGGTCTGCGAAGTCTTGATCGAGTACAGTTTTAGCACAGGGAACTTCAGGTAAGGAATGAAAGAGTTTGGAATACTTGCAGTTTTAAGGTGGGAAATTTGTGTTTTTCCTTCTTCTATGTTTAATTTTTAGAATTTATTTATTTAGGTATTTTTGCCTTACTTTTCTCTCCACTGGGCACTCAAATCTACTTTTAAAAATCGTGCTGAAAATTAATAATTTAGACAAAACTCTTTAATATTTTACACTAGCGGAAGCCACCTGCAGGATTTGTGCTGCTAATTCTGTGCAAGAGAAAGTTCTGGTTGTTTCTAGATGGATGATAGTAGATAAAGGATGACTCATTAGGGGACTCAAGCTGGCAGAGGAGAGAAGAGAGCCTTGGCCCTATCAACTACATTTTAAAAATCTGATACATTTTTATCCTGCCCTTCCTTGAAGGAGTTCAGGGCAGCTTGTGTGCTTCTCTCTTTCCCATTTTATCCTCACAACAGCCCTGTGAGGCAGACTGGGCGGTAACTGGCCCAAGGTCATTGAGTCTTCTGTACGGCAGGGGAGGGATCTGAAATCCTAGTCCAGCACTATGGCCTCATGTACACCATGCTGGCTCTTTTGGATGCTCTGCTGGGCATTCCATTCTACCACTAATAATCCTTAGGTGGAAAACCAGTAGCCTGTGAAAAATTGTGGCATTTTGATCTCCTGTTCAGAGGGTTTGAATTTTCCTTTCCTTTGGCAATTGTGTTGTGGCAGCAAGAGTACATCTGAAGATGTTCTGGGCCTGTTCAAGTGCTACACCAGTCTTAGCAACATCCTGAAAGAGAAAGGCGGAAGGAGCAAGTCCTTATCAGCAAATAAAATGGCCCGAAGCTTCCTTTCAATGGGCTTCATCTCCACCTTGCTCACAAGTCTCTTCAGGTAAGGGTTTCTCCTTGGTTTGCTGCTTCTGGTGCAGCTTGCAAGACTGCTGTGGCCACCCGTTGGGAGGCAAGTTCCAGTAACCTGAGAGTCTGACATACAGGGGTTCTCAGGACACAGTCCAGCGTCTGTCCAGAGTCAGGTAACAAGAATAGATACAAAACAGATCTGTTAACTGGTGAGATACTCAGCAAGATTGCAGGAGTACCATTGCCCAGATCCCATTATGATTTATCAGTCTCTTCCAGCATTTCCTTACCCTTCTATCTCAGTGGGTTCCATTTCGGATTGGCCTTCTCCTTTCTCTCCTCCCCTTCCCTCTTATCAGACAGTTATACATTACTCCCCCCTGAGATTTCATGCCATCTTTAACTGTATTCTTGGTGATATTTATTATGTACTTTATTGTATTTTTATCAATGATGTTACCTGCTCTGAGCCTGGTTACAGGGGAGAGTGGGTTATAAATCCAGTAAATGAAATGAAATGAAGACAAGGCAGTACATGACAAAGACTTTTATATCTGAGTGTGAAGTTTGCCATAAATAACCCTTCTTGCTGTCTTGCCCTTAGTCTCTTAGTGTTTGCTAATTTGCATTTTTATTTTTTAATTTATTATTAAATTTATACTCCGCCCTCCCCACAAAGGGCTCAGGACAGCTTCTAATTTTAATTCTTGCTTCTTTCTTAAAAGAACTGAGGGCTGTGTATGTGGTGTGCCCCCTTCACCCAGCTGTATCCTCACAAAAACCCTGTGAGGTACGATAAACTGAGACAGATGATTGGGCAGTCTGAGCTGGAGGCTAAAAACTGTAAGCTAGCTCACACTAACAGCTTAGAGGGAACACTGCCGCCCTCCCCACAAAGGGCTCTGGGCGGCTTCTAATTTTAATTCTTGCTTCTTTCTTAAAAGAACTGAGGGCTGTGTATGTGGTGTTTCCCCTTCACCCAGCTGTATCCTCACAAAAACCCTGTGAGGTACGATAAACTGAGACAGATGATTGGGCAGTCATATCATTACCCTTTACTGATGTTTGGGCAATTTTCTGATGCTTCCAACTGCCTGCATCTGCAGTAGATACCCTACTACCCTACTTTTTTTGGACTTTTGTTTATCTTCACTGCACATGAAAGAGTCTAGAACCTCTGACCTCCCCCACCATCCATTAAAACACCCAAGCTGCTCAAGTCACTGACACCGAGAGCTACACCTGATTTATGATGCCAGGTCTCTCTTTGCTGAACACCTGCCTCTTCCCCCTCCCCTTGTGTAATTTTCTGTGTAACAATGAGGATACCTGTTTTGACTAGTATCTTCTGCAGACTACAAGTCTGAATCTGGTGCTGTGTGGAAATGTTTGTTTAGATACCCCATGATCAGTATTGGGGAGACCCTTTCTGCATTCTGGGACTTTTCTCTTTTCTGTTTAGTTACTTTCTACAGTAGATCTCCTGTAATTGGCAAAATCTTCTGTGTGTATGACATACCCCTTCCACTTCCCTCCCTCAGAGGCAAGATTTCCCCCCCGTTTCTATTTCCCTTCACTGACTGAGCAGCCCTGGTAACGTATTTTTTCTTCCTTTGAAGAAACCTTGTCTTTCCCACCCTGTTAGGATGGCATACTTCGGCTATTTGCTCAGCCCAGGGGTAGGATTGCCCTATTGAAAATGGCACTTGAGACAGTTTTAAAATTCAAAAATAACAAAAGGTTTTAATTAACATCATAGGGAAAGGACAGGTGAAATCAGGGGTTGAAGTTACTGAGGTAAAACTGTTACAAGCACAGAGTTTTGTTCTTTATATCAGCCTAATGAAAAGTTCTTAATTT
>NW_015175456.1:0-8389 GCF_001447785.1 Gekko japonicus
AAAAAAAAAAAAGGAGTAATGTAGGCATGCCGGGGACATTGGGGCAATGCTGTGGTTTTGAGGCAAAAACTCTATGGTAGAAATGAAATCTACCATCGAGTTTTTGTCCAAAAGCCAGAGCATTGCCCCGACATCCCTGGCATGCCTACATCTCTTCCAGTTCACATTGGAAGTCATGTGGGCACATCGCTGAAACATTGAGTAAGACTTCCTGCTCCTGGTAAGCCCACTCCCGATCCCCTGCCGATCCCCATTCCCCAGAAGTGGAGACAGAGGCATGGATGTAATTTTTCTCTCATTCATTGTTTACTTTAAATAAGTAGTTTAAGTTTTTATATCCCTCTTTTCTCTACCTTAAGGAGTCTCAAGGCGGCTTACGATCACCTTCCCTTCCTCTCCCCACAACAGACATCCTGTGAGGTAGGTGGGGGTGAGAGAGCTCTGAGAGAACTGCTCTTGAGAGAACAGCTCTGAGAGAACTGTGGCTTGCCCAAAATCACTCAGCAGGCTTCATGTAGATGAGTGGGGAATCAAATCAGATTAGAGTCTGCCACTCTTAACCACTACACTATGTTGGCACGTAGCGGACAGGAAATCTTCATACACATAACATCTTCCAATAAACCATAACAATATACTGCTCAGAGCTCTTCTTACTGGTCACAAGACTAGTCTTATTGTTTGTCAGAGTTGCAGGTGTGCAGTTGTTTCCTGGGGACTTGTTGCTTCCCCAACAATCAGCAGTGCAATCTGGAGACTTCCAGTGAACAGTTTCAGGCTGGGGTTCAAGGAAAAGTACTCCTGTATAGCATGATTATGCACACAAACAGTCAGGGTAGGTCTGTTCCCCCTTATTTTGTGAAAACCAGTCAAGGGCAATCTGGTTCTCATAGCATCTCAGCAGATGCTTATCTTAACTCAGTTGGCAAAATTAATATTCCAGTTGACACACCTGTTTCTGGGCTCCTTCATCTGAATCCACAGATTCTCCTAAAGCCATCAGAACAATCACACAAAATAAGATCAAAAATCCAGTAATCTATGTTTCTCCTTACCCCATAATATCATGTAGGGTCAAACACAATTGGAGTTGTCTGATAGGAGGGGTCTTCTGTTGCAAAAATCCATTTGGACAAGTTGTAGACAAGCTGCCTCCCTGGATGAAAGTTTTTTCTCAATATTAAGAGATGATTTAAAACAAAATATTGTAACCATTGATAACCTGGGAAAAGATTTTTCCAGGAAGCCAAATTTCTATGTCCACCCATGATGCCTCTCTCTCTTTTAAAAATATCAGCTAAAAATGATCACCATTTTTTAGTTTCAACATGAAAAACATATTTTAGCAAAAACTGAGTGGAGTTTTTATGGTGTCATATTCCTGACAGCATGCTCCCCATTACTACAGCATATGTCTGGCAAGGAGCAAAACATTTATATTATGTGTGATCTATGGGCTGTTATATGTGACTATGCCTGTGCCCACAGGGAGCACGTTTCTTTGTGGGTGTATCTATGAGTGGGTGCCCATCTGTTTCTTGCATTTTGTGTGTGTGTGGGGGGTATGGGTGCATATGAGTGGTAGGGAGGGGGGAGAGACTGCATATTCATCATTTGTCCTATCTGAGATTGTGGCTCACTTCATATTTTTCAGTTATCTGCTCAGCCTCTTCCAGTGTTAAGTGAACTCTGGTTTAGGCTACACAGAGCATTTCTGTGGACTGTTCCCTGTGATCTAATGCGGTCCAGCCTCAGCTGGCCTGGTACAATATTCCTCACTTTGTCCCCATCCACCTATACACTCCTGTGCACAGAACTATACAAAATTTATGACAACTTAATTTAGGGTTGCCAACTCTGGGTTTGAAAATTCCTGGAGATTTTGGAGGTAGAACAAAGCGAGGGGAGTGTTACGTACGAGACTCAACACAGCTTGTGAACAATGAACCAGCTTTATTAATGAAGTCAGAAGAAATCAGAAAAAGACAAAAATACAGAGCAACAGGCTCTCTTTTAAACAGTCCTGGCTTGGGTAGCCATGTCCACAAGTCAGATATTAACCAATCACGATTTACAGATAAGGTCCAATCAGAGTGCTTCCCTCCAGAACATTACGCAGCTCTGATTGGTGTATTTACAATCCTGTTTGGAACTCAAGCTCACTGCAGATCTTAATACACAACAATTCCTCCCCCCTAAGATGGAACAACCTGGGAGCACACATAATCTTTAAGATAAGCAGGAGGCTGCTTACTTCGTTGTGACCGTCTTAAAGACACAGTTGGGGGATTGTTTGGATGTTCCTTGCTGTTAGGACTATCCAGGGTACTTTGTTCACATTGCCTTGTTGTATAAGGCTTAAACTCATCAGTGACGTGCCCCACTGGCCACCCCCTCCACACCCAGTTGAGCACCCTGGCGATAGTGGAGTCTTTGGCTGAGGCAGTCACAATGTCTGAAGCGTGCACCGGAGGTTTGGCCAGTTCCTCAAGGGCCATCACCTCGAACGCCGGTGTGGAATCTGAGTCCAGACCAGGCAGAGGACACCGGCTGAGGGCGTCTGCATGCCCCATGTTCTTGCCCGGCCTATGTTCCAAAACATAGTCATAAGCAGACAGGAACACTGTCCAACGCAACATCCTGGCCGACAAGATGTTGGGCGTCTGGTGGTCCGGCATGAAAATCCCAAGCAGGGGCTTATAGTCAGTCACCATAACAAAAGGTCTTCCATACAGAAAGTCGTGAAATTCTTTCATGCCAGCCACGAGCGCCAGACCCTCTTTTGTTAGCCAAATTGCTTTATTTACAGCAATTGGCAATTTATAAATGGGTCCTTGCCAACTATACCAAGGTCCTGTTCCCACCGAGAGTTACCAGAGAAGGATTCGAGGCTGTTGTTGTTAAAATAAATGTCTTTTACTTAAAGAATAAATCTCATACAAACAATACTGATGCACTCACACATTCAATCAAGTTCCTTAGAAATGCAGTATTAAAATAAGCACAGTTGCATTAGCAGGTAGGGTGATGGTGGGCAATACTTATCTATCTTGAAGGTTGGTAGTTCCAATGAAGAATAGAGGGAAAGAAATGGAAAACTAAGAGAATACACACATGACCAGAACCAGCCAGAATGTGTGGGCAGTGGAGGCAAGGGTTGGGGATAGCAAGTGGGACTTAAGAGGGGTAAAAGCAGACAGGGGTTGTTGCAGGGGAGATGCTAGTTGATCAAGTAGGAGAGAGAGAGAGAGACCATGTGACTGGTTCTCTTCTTTTATTGGGGGATCCAGGAGGTGGGTGGTGGCTGTGCCAACCTCCTGGCCCACCTCCCTGTTAGCCCGTCCCAAAAACAATCCTATTGGTTGCCTATAGGAGTGGGAGGTCACCTATAAGGAGTGGTCAATATTGTAATCTAAAACCTTACTCAAAGAATGGCATCTGGGCAGCTGTGAAAACCTTGGCGTCAGGATGCTCCATTGTAGTGTTGATGAAGCTGGACATTCTCATTGTGAACCAAATGTCCATTTGGCAGGAAATACCAATGCAGGAACAAAGCAGTGATGTGTCATACGTGACGACAAATAATTCAGCAGTGGGGGCTGTCTCTGCTCAAGCTGTTGTTTCTTACTGCTCACAATAATGGAGGTGTGTGCATCTTCACCAGGATGGTAACTGTGTAGCTAAAACCTTATTTACTTGCAAGGCTTGTGCAGGCACCTTCTATGTGTAGTATCACAACAGGTGACCTAAAATGTACAGTTCTCTGAGCCTATGTGTGTGTGCACAGTCCATTGTGTGTAGCAATAAATATAGTCCATAAAGCAAAATATCAAGTTCATTCTCTAACACTTTGTCTATTTGTGCATAGTTCCTCTCAGCTGTGGTGAGTGTCCTTGAGTAATATGCAATTGGTGCTTCCCTTCCGTCTGCCATTACATGGCTCAATACAGCCCCCACCCCATACGGTGAAGCATCAGCAGTCAACACCAGCTGCTTCGACTCGTCATAATGTGTTAACACCGTGTCAGATGCTGTGAGCCCCACTCCTACTTTGCCCCTTTGTTGAGGAGCTTGTACAACGGTTCCGCAATGGAAGCTTTATGCGTTAGGAACGCATGATAAAAATTTAAGATTCCCATGAAGGATTGCAGTTGGGGCATGGGGCATTTCGAATAGCTTGTACTTTACTCGTTGTAGGGTGTACACCATTTGCGTCTATTAAGAACACCAAAAATTCCACATTGGGTACTCCCAGATGGCATTTTGGTTTTTTTTACTTTTAAACCTGCCGCTTGGAAGCGGCTTAACTCTGCCCTGAGGCGTTCTGCCAGTTCATCCTCTGTTCTTCCAGCAATTAATACATTGTCAAAATAAGGTATCACCCCAGGTAGGTCCCTCAACAATCCTTCCATTAGGCTTTGAAAAATACCTGAAGCAACGTTCACCCCAAATTGCAACCTGTTTACTTTAAATGCACCCCTGTGCGTAATGATGGTTTGTGCTATAGCAGCTTGGGGGTCTACAGGAAGCTGTTGATAAGCCTGCGCTAGATCTAATTTGGCAAAAACCTTCTCCCAAGGAT
Organism: Gekko japonicus; assembly: GCF_001447785.1. Lineage (NCBI taxonomy): Eukaryota > Metazoa > Chordata > Lepidosauria > Squamata > Gekkonidae > Gekko > Gekko japonicus. The sequence continues at coordinate 4,583 of NW_015175456.1, forward strand.
GCTAGCACATGGCTAATCACTGGAACGGGGTATGAGTGTTGCTGTAGTGCCCTGTTTATTGTGCACTTATAATCAGCACAGATTCTTACTGACCCTTCAGGCTTAATTGGTGTCACAATAGGGGTTTCCCATCTTGCATGTGATATCAGTTCTAACACCCCTTGGGCCACAAGTTTGTCTAACTTGGCCTCAATACGTGGTTTCATGGAAAGGGGCACCTTTCGATACTTTAGCCATATAGGCGCTACTGAAGGATCTAGATCAAAGGTTACCGGCGGCCCTCTATACATTCCCAGTGTACCATCAAATACATCAGCAAATTCAGTATACAGTGCACTGGATTTATTCATGCTGATCTGGTTAATTCCACTAATAGCAATTCCAAGGGCCTCGAACCAGTCCAATCCCAAAAGGCTGCCTCAGTGCCCCTCGGCAACAAGGAGCCTCAGTGACTCTCGGAACCCTTTAAATTGTACCTCAAAAGTGGCTTCCCCAGCCACAGGAATGTGTCTCCCCTGGAAATCAAAGAGATGATTACGTCTCGGCTTCAAACACCGATGACTCCATCGCGGGAACAAATGCTGCAACATTTCTGAGGAGATGATGGTCACGGCTGATCCCGAGTCAACCTCCATCTCACACGGTATGCCATTCAGCAGGACAGTGACATGGATCTTCTTCCTCGATCGTGATCCGGCTTTTAGGATGGGTGCTAGTCGGCGGCCCTCTATACATTCCCAGTGTACCATCAAATACATCAGCAAATTCAGTATACAGTGCACTGGATTTATTCATGCTGATCTGGTTAATTCCACTAATAGCAATTCCAAGGGCCTCGAACCAGTCCAATCCCAAAAGGCTGGCTCGGTGCTCCTCGGCAACAAGGAGGCTCAGTGACTCTCAGAACCCCTTCAATTGTACCTCAAACATGGCTTCCCCAGCCACAGGAATGCATCTCCCCTGAAAATCGGAGAGGTGAATGCTGCTCAGCTTCAAACGCCGACAATTCCAATGCGGAAACAATTGCTGCAACGTTTCTGTTGAGATGACGGTCACGGCTGATCCCGAGCCAACCTCCATCTCACACAGTATGCCATTCAGTAGGACAGTGATGTGGATCTTCTTCCTGGATCGTGATCCGGTCTTTAGGATGGTTGATAGACAGGAACAGCAGTTGGTCAGATGGCAATCTGTAGACCTTACGCTGTCCTCGCCGCGAACCTGGGACCTGCACGAGGAGACAACGGTGGTGTCCTCTTCTTCTTAGACCTGCAGACTCTGGCCAAATGGCCCCGCTTGTCACAGAATTGACAAACGATGTCCTTCGCCCAGCAGCGATCCCACTCGTGGTCTCCACCGCATCCGGCACAGGCTCGCCTTGGTGTGGTTTTCACTGGGGCCCGCTTGCCCCTCAGAGCTCGAGAGTGGTTGACGTCATTGCGCTCACCTTCGGACTCGCTTGTTGATTCGTGGTGCACTGACTTGCTGGCCCCCTGTTGGATTGGGGTCTGGTTCTGACACACTTCTTGTGTTGCCTTCTCAATGGCCTCAGCGGCTACAGCTTCTGAGTAGGCCACAGCGTAGGTGAGGGCTTGCCATGTGAACAGCCGCTGTTGCAGCTTCTTGTCTTTCATGTCACAGACTAGCCAGTCGAGGACTGCTTCCTCCAGGTCTGAAAAGTTGTATGGGCCCATACTCAGCAACCGTCTCATTTGCTGCCTGGGACCGTTTATAGAATGCATGCCAACTAGCGATCTGTGATGGTTGCGGCGCAAAATGGCCCTTCAGCTTTAGCTTCAGGTCAGCCAGGGACACGGCCTTGATTTCAGCTGGAGCTACCAGGGACCGAGCGATGTCGAATACAGCTCTCCCTCAGGAACTGAGGAGCATCGCCTTCTGCTGGTCCTCATTATCAATCTTGTTCACCTGGAGGTGGAACTCGAACCTGGCCAGGTAAGAATCCCAGTCCTCTAGGTCTGGTTTGAACGCTTCAAACCGCAGGTTGACGGCCATCACTGTTCAGGTACAGGCACTGGCACTAGTGCTGCAGCCGCTTGATCAGCCGGGTCTCGTTCTTCTGCCCTGGGTCCTTCAAGGGCTTCTTGGTCGTCTGCCATTCTGGCGTCGGTTCAAAAACATCAGGGCTGCCCACCTGCTCTAGTATCCCATCCTCATCGCCATTTGTTAAGTACAAGACTCAACACAGCTTGTGAACAGTGAATCAGCTTCATTAACAAAGTCAGAAGAAATCAGAATGAGACAAAAATACAGAGCAACAAGCTCTCTTTTAAACAGTCAAGGCTTGGGCAGCCACACCCACAATTCAGATATTAACCAATCACTATTTACAGATAAGGTCCAATCAGAGTGCTTCCCTCCAGAACATTGCGCAGCTCTGATTGGTGTATTTACAATCCTGTTCGGACCTCAAGCTTACTACAGATCTTAATACACAACAGTCAGGGTTTGTGAAGAGGAGGGACTTCAGTGGGGTATAATGCCATACAAAATGACTCCAAAGCAGTCATTTTCATCAAGGGAACTGATTGCTGTAGTCTGGCCCCACGTGGAGGCTGGCAACCTAACTTAATTCCTCTGTCTTGGAATCTATTCTCTCTATTTTGAAACCTCAACATAGCAGACAGATGCTGCTTAGCAACCACAGGGTGTGGTCCTCCAGTCTTTTCCTTCCTAACTACACACCACTGCCTTGATTGAGGGCACTGTGTGTCCAATAGGTGGTGCAGCTCTCTTTGGAGAACTACCATTTTGCAGGCATAGCAAAACACATCAGATATCATTGCCTGTTCTTCAGGTAAGGCAGGGCAATTGCAGTTGGATAGATGGCCAGATGGAAAGATTTCCTTGATGGCCAGTCACCTCTTGCTAATGCTTGTTCGTTATCTAATTATTCAGTCTTGGGCTATTGAGGTTTTCTGTTTCCTGATTCAAGACTACATCATTTCAAATGAAGCTCACATATCACCATATGTGTCTGATGACCAGGGGGCAAGAGGGGAAAGTTATATAGCTGACAAATAATTGCAGTGTCTGCTTACTTAACATTTGCAGCAAATCAACAGTGGCATTTGGAAGGGCTGCCTGAAGGTCTGGAGCTGTCAAGCCAGAAAATGGCTTTAAATACCACTGGCTGGTAATAATGCTGAGCTTCAGTGCACAGTGTTTAAAAGTGTAAATAGAACTATTCTGGGAAGCCCTTTTATTCTGCTTTCTATGTATCCATCTGTTGACATGCATTTTGGAATGAAGAGGTTCATGGGGACCTCATGTAACATACTCAGCCTCTGACCTTTAGAAGATAAGGCAGCTGATTTCACATAGTGTTATTTGCATTTAACCTCCATCCAAAGTCTCCACAATTGCATGAGATGTAAGCCTGAGTTGGATTCTCATTGGTGTTCTCTTCATTGCTTTTGGTGCCCCCATATTTTATGGTTGTCCTCATAGATTCTGCAATATTAAATCCTAGACATTTATAAACTATGGAGTTTTACAGCAATAAGCTGGGGTATGTTCAGTGAAACAGAAGCGTCACCACCAGTTAACATGATAACATGGATAAACCAGCTTATCAAATGATTATATGTATACCATGGTAACCTGGCACTTCGTAAATGGTTATCTTTTTCACCTATATTTTCAAGATTTTGCTAATTATCATAAAAGCTTTAAGTACTGATAAGGACAAATTTCAGAATTGAGGGACTCCTGGTCCCATTGTAAGCTGAAGCCAAGTCCTCTGCAATGTTCAGGTTCATCAACAAGTATTCTCCCTAACAGTCTTTC
>NW_015175456.1:8434-12647 GCF_001447785.1 Gekko japonicus
TCCAGGATACACTACAGCATTCTTCCATTGGGATGTTTCTAAGTCTCTCCAGCTCAGGAATTTTTCTGAGAGTTTTCTGGGACTCAGAAAAAGACAGAGGTGATCTAGGGAGAGAGAAGCTTGTTTAGCAGTAGCTGGATGTACTTCAGTCCTAAAAAAATAAAAGCTAAAGGTGGAATTTTGTTGTCTTCTTCCTGTCTGCAGGTATTAAGGATAGTCAGAGTGCTTCCAAAGGCAAAGAGGGGAACTGTTCTTGGGGAACATCTTGTCAGGAAAATACAATTTCAGCTCTGTGTGGGAGAGGGGTTGTCTTTTCTCATTCTGCAGAAATAAGGGCTTGATGAACCCAGAGGCTCATGCCCTTAGGAACAAGCCAAGGGGAAGAGCCAAAGACACACTTTGGCTCTTCACCTGTGGCTCACAGCCTGTGCCATCACATCTGCACTGTATCCAGATGTGTTGCTTTCTTCGTTTATTGGCTTATTTCTATTATGTGGTTCTTTCTAATGTTGTAGGCCACCCTGAGTTCTTTCAGGGAGAAAAGTGAGATATAAACATTAAATAATAATAAATGTTAAATATTATACTATTGTCTTGTAATAACAACATGTCCACCATTTTGACTGTAGGATTATGCAATTTGAAGAGGATAAAGGAGGGAAGGGGTGCTAGCTTAACCCCTTCTCCACATTGTGCCTTTCTGGTACAACTCTTCTATGCTACTTTCACCACTATGGAGTTTTCCAAACAATGTTTACCCTCAGCAGCCAAAGTAACTACCTAGCTAAACTTGTACATATCAGTTCTGCCCTGGGGATTCTCTGGACATGTCCATGTCCTATCTTGCGTTTTCCAGAAGAGACATGAATGTACAGATTTATTAACCATCTCTTCCTAGAATCATTTTTCTCTTCAGAAAGCTGATCTGGCTGCCTTTGCTCTTGCTGGGTTTCAGGTCTTTGGCTTCTTACTGTCTCTAGCCTTAAGCACCGTGCTAGTCGATAGACTTAATTATGCAAGGATAAGAGAAAGTGATTAACAAAGAAATATGTGATTTCTTTTTAATTATAAAGCTCTTTAAAACCAAGTAGGCAAAATGAGTCTAAGTTTTTGTTGTTGTTGACTTTGGAAAGTTTCCATGGGACAGCCATGACAATAATATAAATAAATAGACCCCCCCCCCAGACAAGAAGGTGAACTACACTGTATAGCATAGCAAGAGTTCATCATTTTGACTAATTAGTTCGAAATAAGCTCTTGCTCCATTTAGCTATTCTGTAGTCTTCTAACTCTGCAGTACAAACAACTCCTCAATGACAGCAGGTGGCCCATTCTTATACATTTTAATAGGATGATGCTAAAATATTTATCTTGTGGTTGGATTAGTTTGTGTCATAGCCAGCTGGGGACTTGCAGGAACTATTCTCACTGTTCTCTCTAGGTCAAAGCATCACTGGAATCAAGTATAGTCCAGGGTATCATCAAGAAAATGGCTCAAATCTTGCTTCATGGCCTTAGGCAAGGCATTCTTTCTCAAGTCCCCATTTGCAATAGGAGGATAATAATACTGGTCTACCTTAAAAGGCTATGTTGAACACTGATGATGTAATCCTAGGCAAAGTTACACCCTTTTAAGCCCATTGACTTCCATGGATTTAAAGGACTAACTCTGTTTATGAGGACATGGTAAAAGCACTATTCAAATGCTAATCCCATGCATTATGTATCCCACTCGCACACCTTGGCTTAAGCTTAAGCAAAGTAACTATTTATTTCAACGGGGAAAATAAAATTTTGCACACAGGATATGGTCCCCACCCTCAAACTCCTTTCCTTTCCCAAACCAAAGGTCCACTAGTCCATGTCCCAGAAGTACTGTTTTCTTGTTGGAGCTGGTCTAGCTGCTGCCCCTCAGAAGCAGGCCTCCAGTGGGAAGGAAAGTTCTCAGGGCCTCCCTTCTCACCATCCAAGAGAAGAAATCAGCTTCAGTTTAAAGACAGATGGTCTGGGGGCTAACCTCCTGAAGAAGAAGTGATTTCCATCAAGGGAGGGCCTGCACCAGAAAAAAACTTTTTCAACTGAGGCCTTTCAGCACTCCAGTCCTTGGAGAGACAAACAACTAGGACCCATGCTCTGCACCCTATCAAGTTTTTTCTTCCTGTCACTCCTACACACACTCCTCTCAATATGCAAATTAAGTTGTTTCATTGCTCCACCCAGCAGCATATATCCCCAAAGCTCAACAATTATCTCACATGAAAGAAACAAAATGTAATTTTATTTCTGTAATAACTTAAATTGACTGTATTATGGTTAAAAAAGGCCCCCTACCACCACCACCCGAGGTCCAGACAAAGTGTGCCCATTTTGATCTCTGCCAGTGCTTGAAGCCTACCACTTTCCAAAGGACCTTGGAAAAAATAACTGAAGGATAGTGTAAACAAGCATATACAGATATAGGGCTGCTAACCCCCCCGGTAGGGCGGAATTCCCCCCGCCCCGGAGGCCCGTTACCCAACGCCGGGGAATCCGGGCCCGGGGGGGACTCCACCCCGGCATGCGGGTCACCCGGAAGTGACGTCGCACGCTGGGGGCGGGGCCACGCCATTTGAGGGGAAAACAAAGAGTTTTCCCCTCAAATGGCGTGTAGCTTCTGAAAGCCACACTCCCCCGCCGGTCCGTTTTCAAGATTTGGCAACCCTATACAGATAACTAAGGGTTTGGATATGGCTGATTCTTCCCAACCTACCATACCTAGAACTGCCAGGTCTGGGTTGGAAAATACCTGGAGACTTTGGGGGTGGATTCGGGAGATGGTGGGGTTTGGGGAGGGGAGGGGCCTCAGCCATTTTCTCCAGGGGAACTTATCTCTGTCAGCTGGAGATCAGTTGTAAAAGCAGGAGATCCCCAGGCCCCACCTGGAGGCTGGCTACCCTAACCATACCATAAAATGAATCAAAGGCTGTTACAGGAATGACCCTCCATCATGTTCAGTGCCTCAGGGAGCTTGCCAATTATCCATAGCAGTCTTGAGCAACCCATCCTATTCTCATCAAAATAGTTATGGCCTCACATGATTTGAGGTCTTGGGGCCGAAACTATTCTCAAACTTTAAGTGGATAAGAAGCCCAGCCTGCTGTTCTGGGTCCAGGCATGGAATGCATGCAGTTTTATCTGGCAGATAGTTATGGCCTCACCAGCCAAAGCAGCAGCCCTGATAGGTTTGCCAGGTGTTACCTGGCTGCTGGGGAGGGTCCCGTCTTGTATTGGAAGTCTTTGTGCGCACATTATGACAATGTCACCCAGAGGTGACGTCATCATCCCAGGCATGTCAGGCAGGATGCTCTAGCATTTGGGCAAGAACTCCTCTATGGTCACCATGGTGTTTTTGCCCAAATGCTAGAGTGTCCACCACAAGATGTGCCTGGCACAGTGATGTCACCTCCAGGTGATGTTATCACACTGGGCACAGTGGGTGGGGCAGGGCTCCCCCTCTGGCCAGCTGGCTGGCAGCAGATTGCCCCCCCAAAAAAACTGGAGACCCCCATCCCCATTGGAGCTGGCAACACTACTAATAGCCCAGATCTTATCAGAATTTGGAACTAAGCAAGGTTGGAGTTGGATGTGAGACCACCAGGGAAGACAGGGGCTGCTATGCATAGGAAGGCAATGGCAAGTCACCTCTGCTCATCTCTTGCCCTGAAGTCCCCATGAGATGGAACTTCATGGGGTTCCCATGAGTCAGCTGCAACTCAATGGCACACTTAAGTAGCCAAGGACTAGGCCAACACTAAGTTCAAGAAAGGGGGTGACCAGAGAATAAATGAACAGGAGACAAGTGAGTTCAGTAATTTTCAGGTACATTCAAGGGGATCTAAGATAGGAAAGGATGTCTGTAACCTGAGATGTCTTTATACTAATGAACAGAGTATGGGAAATATACAGGATGAACTTGAACTTCAAGTATTGGAAAGTCAGTATGATCTGAGCGGTATCACTGAGACTTGGTGGGATGAGTCTCATATATGGAGCACAATGATTGAAGGATATACCTTGTTCAAACGAAACAGAATAAAATATACAGGATGAACTTGAACTTCAAGTATTGGAAAGTCAGTATGATCTGATCGGTATCACTGAGACTTGGTGGGATGAGTCTCATATATGGAGCACAATGATTGAAGGATATACCTTGTTCAAACGAAACAGAATA
>NW_015175456.1:14350-24972 GCF_001447785.1 Gekko japonicus
ATAAAAAAATCAAAGGCACAGATATAGAATGGGAGGGGTTTGGCTTGACAGCAGCTCATGTGAAAGGGATCTAGGTGTTCTGGTTGATCACAAGCTAAACATGAGCCTGCAGTGCGATGTGATTACGAAGAAAGCTAATGCAATCTTAGGATGCATTAACAGAAGCATTGTGTCCAGATCATGGGAGGTGGTAGTTCTGCTCTATTCTGCTCTGGTCAGGCCTCACCTGGAGTACTGTGTCCAGTTTTGGGCACCACATTTTAGGAAGGATGTTGACAAGCTCGAGTGTGTCCAGAAGAGGGCAACCAGGATGGTGAGAGGGTTGGAATCCAAGTCTTATCAGGAAAGGCTGAAAGAGTTGGGTATGTTTAGCCTGGGAAAGAGAAGGCTTAGAGGGGACATGATTGCAGTCTTCAAATATTTGAAGGGCTGTCATGTAGAAGATGGAGCAGATCTATTCTCTCTTGCTTCGGATTGCAAGACTAGATCTAATGGGTGGAAATTACAAAGGAGTCGATGCCGGCTAAATATCAGGAGAAACTTCCTAACTGTAAGAGTGGTTGAGCAGTGGAACAGACTGCTTCAGGAGGTGGTAGATGCTCCTTCGCTGGACATTTTCAAGTGGAGGTTGGATGACCATCTTTTGGGTATGTTGTAGGGCTATCTTTCGGCTATGCTCCTGCAGAGTGCAGGGGTTTGGACTAGATGACCTTCAAGGTCCTTTCCAACTCTAACATTCTATGATTCTATGATTTATTACACGTGCGGACACACATACCCCATGTGAGGCAGCATGAAGCAGATGAAAAATGGTTCCCCTAAGCAGCCAATTAGAGTGAAACCAAAAATTTCTTTTTGCCCCAAAGCAACCAGCTAATCTATGATGCCTGATAGGAGAGTGTGTAGGTCAGTAGCACAGGGCAGATGCATGCAAGCAAGATGGAGCTTGCTTCTGTAGCTTCTGAAAGCCACACTCTTTTATCTGTATCACTGCCAATAATATCCCATGCTCTATGTGAGCCTGGAAGAAAGATCCCCAGATCTAATAGCTATAAATACAATTACAGCAAGTAACTTTTGGTGTTGAATGTGTCTGCTGCTAGAGGAAGGGGGAAAATACTGTTTTCCATGCAAGCACAGAAAATAAGTTGCAGAATAGTTCATATTTATGGGCCAACATTTGAAAACCACTGTGTTATACTCAGGCATAATTTGATATTTGCAAAAGTGGTGTTCACATTGAATTGACCTTCTTCATAATGCTTTCACATTGTTGAATCATGTATCTGGGTGTGATACAAGCCAGATCTGATAGGATTGTCTCTATGTCGACACTGCTTTTTACTTATGAATGCTGTGGCAACACAAGACAATCAAAGAAGGACATTTTTGGACCACAAATTTATAATCACTGGGCTAGGGTTGCCAAATCAGGCCGGGGGGCGGGGAACCCCCCGCTTCCGCGGCCCGATTTCCGCCGCTGAGAAAATACTGATGTCTTTTTATCGCTGCTCAATAGAGAGCATTTTAACATACTGTGTCTGTGTCTGGTTTGCCAGTTGTACGGCTGTGGATAGGAAAGCACTCCAGAGAGTTATCATCACAGCCCAGAAGATTATTGGCTGTCCTCTCCCACTCATGGAGGAATTGTATAGTTCTCGATGCTTGAAAAAAGCAAAGAACATTTTGCAGGATTTGTCACACCCTGAACACTCCCTGTTTGAACTGCTGCCTTCGGGTAGAAGATATAGGACAATCAAAACAAGGACAAACAGATTAAAAAACAGTTTTTATTCGAGAGCTATTATTGCTTTAAATGCTGTATGAATTGGAATTTGGTGGTTTTGTTGACATTGGTGGTTAAGTTGCAATGTGAACCCTAATGGTTGTGTGAGTGTATATGAGTATGCTTGTAGATCACCGAATGATTGCACCTTAATTTCGTTGTACTATGTACAATGACAATAAAGTATATTATTATTATATATTATATTTTATATACATTGGTTGCAAATGGGCCTCTATATATGTTTTAAAATTTGTTATTATTAATAAATATATGTACCTCTTTTTATTTTTTATGGAAAGGTTTTAATATTGGCCCTCCTTTTCACTAACCTTTGTTTGGTTTTGGGGTCTATATTTCCCTTGCAATTCAAAATGAACAGCATTTCAACTATGTTTCATCTGCACAATGGCAGCTTGCTGAGTTGCTGCTGTTAGCACATGCTCACACAATATTGCTTGGATTACATTCAGCCCCCTCTCCAATCATGGACAGGCCATGCATCACTTAAAAAATCAACTCTGTTAGAGTACATGTGCTGCTTTTGTCCTTGTGCACTTGGGATGCATTCATCATGTTGTGCATATGCAGAATTTATAGGATCCGATTACAAGTTGCAGCTGGCAGTGAAAGATCTGCCTTGAGCTAAGAGGAAAGGCAGGGTAAAAGTATTTAAATAACTAAGTAAATAAAATGTACATATTTTGCACAAATAAAAAGGGTCAACACTAGTTCAGCTCTCCAGCAGACGCTGAAGGCATCCTGCAGGGAGCAACATTTGCCTCCATGAGAGGAGGTAAGAGGCTGGCTGTGTTCGCAGCCGGGTCTCAAAAATGGGGCGGGGCTAGCACCAGTTTCTTCAGTCTTCGCCTCGTGCTCGGAGTAGAAGGAGCACGAGGCAGTGAGGGAGCCTTGGCAGATTGGGGTCTGCTAGGGGAACTCACCGGCAGTGGTGGGACTATCGCGGTGACAACTGGTGATCGCAGGAGAAGAGTCTCGGCAGCGGCTTGTTTTTCGGCAGCGGCATTTCTTCCTTAGTGGCGATGGGCCGCTGAGAGGAGCTGATTGTGGCGGATGCTCCGGGACCAGAGGGCTTGCTCCATATCAGTGACGGAGGCCATCTTGGGAGTTCTATTATAGGCGGCCTTCTTGGGGAAGTCCCTTACAGGCGGCCATTTCGGGGAGGTCTCCTACGGCAGCCATTTTGAGAAGGTCTAGTGTGCCAGCCATTTTAGTGCTCATATTTTAAAGTTGCCAGTTTAAGACTTCCATTCAATAGCCAACAGTTATGGCAGCTAGGAAGGGACAGGGCAAGTCCAAGGGGAAGGGGCCTGCACCAAAGGTGCCTAAGAAAGTAGGAGAGGCCCCCCTGGTGGTGCCTTCATCATCTGAGGATGAGGAGGCAGTGCGAGAGCAGCAGATATTTTTTGATAAGCAGGCAGCTCTGCAACAGTGCTGAGGTTCCCATCCCTACTGGTGCTGTAGCCAGGTCTGGCCATCACAGAGAGTCGGGCTGAGAGGAAAAGGTTTCGTGAGGAGGTGCTTAAGCAGTTATCTGCCATTGCATCTAGTGCTGGAGACGGTGGTATGATTCCAGATGGGGCTGAGCCAGCACTTGTGGGAGCATCTGGTGCAGATGATTCAACAGCAATTGTGGTGGTGGATGCTGAGTGGCCTGGTCCCAGTAGTAAGGAAGATGAGGATACACAGCAGGGCACATTTTGGCCATGGGGACCAACACCTACTGCACCACAGGATTCCTCTGGCAATAGTCAGCCTTGGGCATGGGGCCCTCCCCCTATGGGCATGCAGGCCCCTTGGGGTTCCTTTAGGCCTCTGGCGATGGGTATCCCGGCTAGTCCCTGGGAAGCTTGGGGTTTCTCCCCACCTTGGGCTAATCCCCATATGGCAGCGCCTGCAAAGGTGATGCTGCTTTGCCACTAGGGGATCGTCTTTTGCCTGCAACCAGGGAAAAGGTCTGTAAGAGGGATTATGTCAATGTCTTCAGCCTTCTTTATCAGGAGATGGAAAAGAAGGATAGAGAGGAGCTGGACGACAAAGACAAGGTTCTGAGGAGGAGAAAAGTGGATAAGACCTGGGCCAATTGGTTGCCTGGGTTCATTATTTATGCAGGAGTGATCTCACGGACTCACAATTGGAATGTCCCAGCGCTGTTCCAGTACCTGGACATAGTATATAAAGCCTACACTGACTTTGTTGGCCTGGCCTGGCTCCAATATGACCAGGAGTTTCATATGCGAACCACCATGAATCCTGCGCTCCCATGGGGTCAGATCCATCCCCACCTTTGGCTGCAGCTCATGTCTCAGGCGAGGCTCAGTGTGGGGGACCGATTGCACAGTGGCCATATGGTGCAACACCTGCCAGCTGGTGTCAGTTCTGCATCCCATGGGCCCACGGGGCAGGCGGTTCAACCCCACCTGCTTTGTTGGGAGTTTGGCTCTGAGACGGTGTGCAGTAGGAAGACATGTATATATAGGCATGAATGCCCACTGTGCAGTGGATCCCACACTTTTGCAGCATGCTCCAGAGGGAAGCCACAAAGGAGCCAGCGCCTGAGGGGTGGAGGTGGTTCCTCCACTCCTGCGGAAAAAGGGTCCCAGCCCAATTAAGCTGGTGGCTTTAGAGGGTTGGTTAAGGCAATATCCCAAAAAGGAGGATGGGGCGTATTTGTTAGAAGGTTTTAGTTTAGGATTTCATGGGTTCATTGGTTTGAGGGCCCCGTTTTTGGCCCACAATTTGAAGTCTTTTAGGGGTATGGAGACAAGATTGCCAAGGAAGTGAAGGAAGGCAGGGTCTTGGGCCCCTTTTCAGCGCCTCCGTGTCCCAATTTGTGAGTTTCACCTTTAAGTGTAGTGCCTAAGAAGGCACCTGGTGAATTTTGGCTGATTCACCACCTTTCTTACCCTAGGGGGAAATCCGTTAATGACACCATGCCTGATCATCTGTGCACAGTGAGGTACACCTCATTTGACCAGGCAGTTCTTATTGTACATCACTGTGGTCATGGGGCGGAGTTGGCGAAGTGCGATATTAAATCGGCATTTTGCCTCCTCCCCGGGCATCCAGATGATTTTGAGTTGTTGGGGTTTTCTTTTGATGGCGAGTATTTTATGGACATGTTGTTGCCTATGGGATGTTCTGTGTCATGCGCTGCATTTGAGCACTTCAGTACATTCCTAGATTGGGCACTGTGAGCCAAGAGGGCCTGCGGGAAGTGGCTCACTATCTGGATGACTTTTTTTTCGTGGCTCCTCAACGAACTGGGAGATGTGCTCAGCTCTTGCGGGGGTTTACTCAGCTGGCCAATGAGCTGGTGGTTCCTTTGGCCCACGAAAAGACAGAAGGGCTGGTGCAAAGGTTGGTCTTTTTAGGGGTAGAGCTAGATACAGTAGCCCAAACATCTCACTTGCCCCTGGATAAGGTCACAGATTTAAAAGGCCGGCTTTGTTCTTTTATTAGAAAGAGGAAGGCCACCTTGAGGGAACTGCAGTAGCTGGTGGTACATCTACTTGCTTGCAAAGTTGTGGCTCCAGGCGGGCCTTTGTGAGGCGGCTCTGCAATGTGATGGCAGGCTTGCGTCTCCCACATCACAGAGTGTGCATTAACAAGGAGATGTGGGCTGACCTTCTTATCTGGCAGGAATTCTTGGACTCTTTTAATGGAGTCTCCTTTTGGAGGGATGACCTGAAGCTGGAGGCTGAGATCCAGGTCACTTCTGATGCTGCCGGGTCACAGGGGTTTGGTGTGTACTTTTGAGGCCACTGGTGTGCTGAGCAGTGGCCAGGAGAGTGGGTCTCAGTGGGGGTCTCCAGGGACCTTACATTCTTAGAGTTCTTTCCCATTTTAGTGGTGGTTTGGCTGTGGGGGGAGCACGAGGGAAGGATATGAGTGAGCAGTTCGCCAGTTTGATGTCTTCAGGTCTGAGGAGCATTATCCCAAGGTTTGGCCTATTCCTGTGGAGCAATTAATCCACTATTGTGTGTCCCTGAAGGAGACGGGCTTAGCTGTCCGTTCAATCAGAGGCTGGCTTTCCGCTCTGGCTTTTGCCAGCAAAGCCTTGGGCTTCACTGAAGTCATCAATGACTTCAGGATTAGGAAGATGCTCGAGGGTTGGGCACATGAAAGCAGTGCTAGGAAAGATGAGAGGGACCCCATTTCCCCGGTGGTCCTCAAGGGGTTGTGAGCGACCTGGAGTGACGTTTGCACTTCAAGTTTTGAGGCATGCCTTTTTCATGCAGCCTTGCATTTCTTGGGGCTCTCCGGGTAAGTGAATTAGTAGCCCAGTCTAAGGCTGACCAGTCTGGAAAAGCCTTGCAGGTATTGGATATTCAGTTCCAGGGTACTGGGGTGCAGGTTAACATTAGGAGCTCCAAGATGGATCAGAAGCATAAGGGATCCGTTATTAAACTGGGTATTTGTTTCGATAGGGAACTCTACCCAGTGTTGGCCCTGTCTCAGTACTTGGCTTTGTGGGGAATGGAAGCCGGCTACTTTTTCCAGCATGCAGATGGAAGTCCACTGACCAAACATCAGTTTTGGTCGGTTACTGCCTGGGCTTTAGGCAAGTTGGGCCTTTCTGAAGTTTGGGACTCACTCCTTTCAGATTGGTGCCGCTTCCACTGTGGCTGCAATGGGCTATTCTGCAGCTGACAATCAGCGCTTGGGCTGCTGGAGGTCTTCTGCATACAAGGGTTACACGTGTTCCCTTGCCATGCTGTGATCTGTTTCTCGTTGGGTTCAGTGGTTCGCTGTTTTCTCTTTCCAGGTGCTGTGTTCTATGGCAGGAGGAGGAGAATTCTCATCTGTAGACACAGTTTCATTTTCTGGGCAGCTCACTGAGCAAGCAGATCGGCCATTGGCTCTCAATTGGGCCTTAGTCAATGGGCCACGGTGGAATGGATGGGATGCCACGGCCTATGCTGGGTGGGCCTTCTCCATCTTCTGTTTGATAAGAGTGTTGGCTCGCCACCCGATGTGTTTCTCATCCACCTGGGCAGCAATGACTTGGGTTTCTTGAAAGGGAAGGCCCTAGTATTGCAAGCCAGGAATGATTTTGGATTTATTCAGCGCCGATGGCCAAATACAATGATTGCTTCATCAGCCATGATCCCATGTCGGGAGTGGCGGGGCGCCTTTGATCCCAAGGGGCCTTTGATCCCAAGGCAAATGGGGTGATTTGGCACACTTTAAAAGTTGGGTCGGGCCACTATTTGTCGCACCCCCAGATTTGGCTTGATTGTCCCGAGCTGTACAGGAGTGAGTGCACCTGTCAGAAAAGGGTAACGACATTTTTCTGCAGGATTTGTGGCAAGGGCTTTTGGCAGTATTTGGGGTTTAGTGGGTGCAGGGGTCTAAGCAGAGGCTTGACCCTTGTGGTGGCTGAGTTTTGTCTAGGGAAATTCTGTTGCGGCTCGGTAAGCACCTATCAGCAACCCTGCAGGGTGGAGGGATCTGTCAGGATCATCACTGAGGTCTTGCAGCCAGGGATGAGATAGGCAGACTGCCTTTTGGAGTGCCTTTGATGGATACTCTACACAGTCCATGTGGCTGTGGATGAGGGTTCGTCATGGCATATTCCAGGGCTGGGCTGCCCGGGTTCAAGCAGCTTATAGCGGGCTATGTCTCGGGGGCCAGGTGCATTGCCCGTCTTATGGCAAGGGTGGGGTTTGAGTTTGAGTGACCCCGGGCCTTGGCCATGCCACTTCATACTGTTAGCCCTTGCCTGTGTTGTTAATAAATAAAGTGGCCTTTAGTTTCCCAACTACCGTTGTCTGACTGTTTCTTCCGTCTATGGGGGCAATAGTCAGGCAGGCAACATGAGCAAGTCTGGAATGTTAGACAGACAGGCCTTACACACACAAAACCCTTGCAGCAAGCTGGATTGAGACAACCAACGAAACCTCTTTTTTAGTAAATTACTGTCTCTTTTTTCTGATGGGTGCTTTGTGGGGACAGGAGGGGAATGGGGCAGCTGCAGTAAAGTGCAGACTGAGTGCAATCTGGGCCTGAATGCTCTGATAAACAGAGTCAAGCATGCAAAACACAGCATGGCTAGAATAGTGCACATGATACTTCCATGTAGGATGAAGTGGAACAGAGGGACAAGCCATGAAGATTCCTTCTCCCCAAGAAGGACAGAAAAGCCTTGTTTATTTTATTATCTGAAAACATGTAACAATGATGATGGAAGAAGGAAGAGTAATGTGGCCAAAGTATTGTGAAAATATGTATGTGAAATTCAGTTTCAAAAGTTTTTTGGGGAAAGGCAAATTTATTTTCAAGTGTTCAAAAGTGCTGAAATCAGTTTGTGACCTTATGGCGATCCAACCTATTACACCCTTTGGAGATGTTATGACTGACCGTTCATTTGCACCTGGAAGGCATTTGATTTTAATTTATTAAAAACCTTTACAACCCACCAGTAGTGTGCTCTAAGATGCTTCTGTCAAAACATTAAAACCATGGCACAAGCAAATTACAAAGACTGTATGGAAACAATCAGTGCATGAAAATCAGTACCAAATAGGTAGGTTTTCAGTGGTGAAAGTAAGGTGGTATGTGCCAGTATGGAATACTGGTAAGAAAGTGGCCAAAATACTACTACTTCCCATCTTCTGCTTCAAGGCCCTCAAGAGAGACAGCACCAATAAGAAATGTAAGATACTTTCACTCTGGAAGGTTTTATACCCTTTTGTAGTAGATAGATAGAGCAGAATAGCTGCAACCCTTCTTAGATAACTGGTTCAATACCCTTGGAACAATTGCTCATAGAAACCATACCTATTTTCAATCTTTCTGGTTTTCTCATTGTTTTTTTCCGGTTCTACCCATCCTCATACTTCTACTCCATAACTAACAAATACTATATAGTTTATATCTAATACATAATAACCTCACTAAACTTAACTGGAGATTAGGGAAGTTAATCATCTTCCTCAGCTGCTCAGTAGCATGACAACTAATCTGAAATGCCTGTATCATATCATAGTCTGTGCCGTAATTGCCTGGTTGTGCTGCCTTTCCAAACACAGCCTTTTGGTATATGACATGCTGACAAATTCAGTTTTAGGAACCACATTAAGAGGTGGCAGCATTTCATTAACCAGTCAAATCATGTGTAGAGACAAAATTCAAATGCTCCTCTAGAAAATTAATGAGTTGTTGTTTGATTCAGCTTTAATCTGAATTAATGTTTTCATTCCAATTCCAGCTCTAGTAATTTCAAGGACTATGGTGCATTTCTAATTTCCTCTTTCACTCTAAATTGTGAGCATAATCTGCCAATAGAGTCTTAGCCCCTAGAAAGGGGACCAGAAAAAGACAGTGCACAACAAACATAGAAGATGAAATCTCTGTTCAAGAAAACTGTGCTTGCTGATGGAAAATGTTGGGCAATAGAACTGGGTGATGTGGATGCCAGTTTTCAGGATTGATTAGGCTATCAATAGACATTATGTGACTCATTTCTACTGAGAATATGTGCTGTTTGGGGCATTCTTTGCATCTGATATGCATAATACATGGATAATTTTAAATTGTAGTTGTGCCACTCTAGGACTCAAAGACCCTGGCATGGTAAATATACTGAGGGATCTGAATTTAGGGTATTGAGCTCTTGGGGAAAGTTATTTTACCATTTTGGTTTAATTTTTTTAATCCTGCTTTTTGGCTAATAATCTTTTAATAATAAAACCCATAAGGACAATCAACACTGATCATTAACATTAAGTAAAACAAATAATGATCATTACAGTCACCCATAAATAATAGAACTAGTGGTGTTTAAGGTTAATGAGCTGATCACTAGCTATGGAGTCTCACAGATAAAAAGAGGTTTACCTATTTTTTATCTACTGCTAAAGAGCTGGCCCTGTCTGAATGGGGGGACAGTGGGGAGAGACAGTTATGGAGAAGGAAGGATTTAAAGTTCTTCAGCTTTGCTGTTTTAAAAAATTCCTATTGACTGAATTGAACACATAATTCCTTATCTGAAAGTGGGAAAGGCAGTTTAAACATTTTAATAAATTAATAAATAGCTTCATTTTCTTGTTCCTTATGCTGAATTTTTCCTGTAAAATGTATATATGTTTCAACAATATTCATACATCAGTAAATCAATATTATTATTCATTATAGGTTGGATCCGGGCTAAATATTCCATTAATGGAAGAGAGAGGTGTTCTACAGGTTCCTGCCTCCTGTGGCAAACTCTTGACTTCCCTCTTGTATGGTTCCTGAGGGCTCTTATCCTCCAGGATTTGGGGGTATCAGTGGGCTGCAGTAGAAGGAAGAATTTGGGAGAAAGGAAAGTTCTATCCTATTGGCAGAAAATGAACTTTGGATCCAGCCTATATTTATAAGTAACTAGGAATAAGGCCGATTGAGGAAATAAATACAATGAGCACTAGAAAGAGGCTCTGATAGAGTGCCAAGGCCATGGGCACTCAGCATCAATTTGCCATGGCAACCTCAGCAGGGTAGAAGGACACAGAGTCCACCATTTCCTCCAGGGGAATGGATCAATTCCATCTGGAGAGCAGTTGTAATTCTGAGTTATCTCCAGCCCCCACCTGGAGATTGGCAACAGTGGTTCCCCATGAGGGAATGGCTGGTTTGGAGGGTGGAGTCTATGGCATTGTACCTGTCTGAGGCCCCACTCCTCCTCAAACCTCACCCTCCAGGCCCCATCTCTCAAATCTCCAGGATTTTCCCATCTGGAGTTGGCAACCTTATCTACTTCCCAGCCAAGCATCAACCTACATTTCCACCTCATTGATCAGCTTTCCATCTCCCCCCCACCAGCAGCCCCCAC
>NW_015175456.1:25556-40895 GCF_001447785.1 Gekko japonicus
TGTCAGCAGGTTAGAAGGACACAATGAATTTTCTCCCAAGGCCCAAATAGGTGTGGAAAGGGCCTTTTACTGACAGAAACCAAGCTTGGTTGACCAGCAGCAGGCACTGAGGGGAAAGTAGGCTTCCCAGCTCTGAGTAGGGAAATACCTGGAGATTTGGGGGGTGATTCCTGTGGAGGGCAGCGTTTGGGGGGGCAGAAGGACTCAGCAGGAATTTCCAAACCTGAAGCTGGCAACCATACTCAGGACTGGGCCCAATGAGTTCCTCACAGAGGTGTAGAAAGGGCTTTGTTCTTTTGTCTATTTACTGGCAGAACCAAGCTTGGTTGCCTACCAACAGCCACTGAGGGAGAAGTTAGAATGCTTTGGCCAGTGGCCTCTATGGCATTCTATTCAGCTGAGGCTTCCCCTCTCCCCTCCCCAAACTCTGGCTTCCTTAAACTGGCTTCCTTACCTGGAGCTGGCAACCCTATGAATTCCTCACAACAACCACTGAGGGAAACCTTTGTCCCAGACAGGAGCTAAGCAAGAGAACTGTGTTCATCGGGATACAGAGTGCTTCTGACACAGAGCACAGTGGCTGAAAGGGGAGCGGGCGGGGAAGAGGAGCACACCCGGCCAATGGCACGCCAGTAGTCTCGACTGGCAGCCAACAGGCCAATGGCTGAGGGAGCACATGCAATCTCACCACCCCATAGGACAGAAGCCACCACCATTCGGCAATTATATATAAGAGAGATGTACACAGTGCCTATAAATACTTTACAAATGGCCTATACAACCTGTACTACATGGTTACACAAGACAAACAAAACCAATAGCATGAAGTAGAGAACTGAAATATTCAGTGAAAACATCAACAAATGAAAGAAGTTAATTAAACATGTTGGTTCAAGAGGGTCTCATATATGGATGGTGAATTTAAAATCTGACAAACCTGTGGAAATAGCATGCTTATAGATGTTGTTGGCCACAAACTGAAACAAACCACAAAAATGCAGTTTGTGCCCATCCCCAAGACTGACCACTTACCTTAGTGGTCAGACCCAGTTTGAGCACTAATGTGGGCTTTTAAAAGATGGCCAACCTCTGCAACCCCAGTTGATCAGGTACCTCCATAAAGGGCACATAATTGTGTTCGTAACCCTGTAGGCCTTTGTGATTTCTTGACAGGTCTTTTGGTGTCTCTGGCCAGTTGGGCTGGTGAATGTGGCTTTTTGACCGAGTAAGCTTTAAGGGAGGTCAAGTTTGACCAGACTTCAGGTTTCAAAACCAGTACTATTGTGTTTCCCCAGACTGTCCTTTGCTAGACAGTTCTGCTTGTTGACCAAGCTATGGTGGTGGTCCACCACTACTCCCTCATTGTTATTGGTGGAAGGTCTTTATTGCATTGCTAGTCAATCCAAAGAAACAAAGTGGGATAAAAATATTATACATGAACAAAATACTTCAATAAATATTAAAGTCCATTATGGTTATGACATTTGACTAATGAAGAAGACTCGATTGGGATCCACCAAAAGACACCAAAAGGGAGACACCTTGGAAAAGCAATAGTTGGACAGGCTATATAGGAAGACAGAGACCAAATTGCAAAGTGGAAAATTCAAACATTTTTGCAGTTATACAACTTCTATCTTTCTGAGTCACGCAGATTATTTTTATATTTGTTCACTATTTTCTGCTTCCATTTATTCTGGCAAAATCTGAAATCAAACCAAATATTTTGAAAGTAATATTTGCTTACCAATACTTGGACAAAATTTTCCAGGCTCAATTCAGAATGGGTTGGGCAATTATTAGTAACATTAGGAGAACTTTATGGGAAACAAATTAATTAATGGATCTTCCTCAGAAGCCCTCAGCCTCAATAATCCAACTCCTTTTGACAAATTTCCTGCCTCGAATTCCTTCCCTATAAGCCCCAACCTCCCTTTCCAGGTGTAGTTGCTTTTCCAGTGAAAGGACTCTTGCTCTCCCTCTGGGGCAGAGGAACGGGTTTGTATCCAAGCACTGTGTTAGAAGAATCAATTTTTTTCCCTCTTCCCCTCTTACTGCAGCACTGTATATGCCCTCCCCCAACTGTGCTCTTGCTGGTCAGTGGATCCAAGGGATGGTGTGGGTGGCAGAGTTTCCAACTTTAGCCTGGGACATTTCTGGAGATTTGGGGACAGTGCCTGTACAGGGACAAGTTTGGGGTTGGCTTTCACTTAGAAACTGTGGTGTACCATAGAGTGTACCATAGAGTTTGCCCTATGAAGTGGCCATTTTCCCCCCAAGGGAAATCATATCTGTAGTTTGGAAATCAACTCTAATTCTTAGTGGACTCCAGGCCACACCTGGAGGTTGTCAACCCTAATGAATGACAATGTCAGTGTCTGCACTAGGAGAGAAAAACTGGCAAAAATCCTCCTCCGTCTTACATAGGAAGAAGGAGGAACTTCTGCTGTACTGGGAAAATGGCAGTCTATGATCCAAGTCATAGAGTCTTAGTGATAATAAGAGCACTGGAGAGAAATATTACTCTCTCTCTCTCTCTCTCTCTCCCTCCCTCTCCCTCTCCCTCTCTCTCTCTCTCTCTCTCTCTCACACACACACACACACACACACAGAGAGAGAGAGAGAGAGAGAGAGAGATCCCTGAGCTAAGTTCCTTGAAATAAGACAGCATCACTTACCACTGGTGCCAAGTGGATAAAGTTATGGTGCAATCCTTACAGTTCTAGTTAGCATGAATGTATTTGTTTGATAAATAGACAATAGGAATAAATATTCAGTGTGTATTTTTGTTTTGATTTATTTTTTAATTACTTGATTCAGTTTCATTACCTTAGATATAAAAATTATTCATAGGTTTTATTCAATTTGAGAGGGAAGATGTCATGGTATAGGCCAGTCTTATCAGATCTTGGAAGCTAAGCAGAGACAGTACTTGGATGGAAGGCCACCAAGAAAGGCTCTGCAGTGGAAGGCAATGGCAAACCATCTCTCCTTCTTACTTGCCTTGAAAGTGTTGGAATCAGTATTCCCTCTAAGCTTAGTTAGTGTGAGCTAGCTCATAGTTTATTAGCCTCCATCTCACACATTTTTGTCTTATCTCAGGAAGGATGGCTCCAGAACAAACTAATTTATGCAGTAGCCAAATTGTTCACTCACAACTTTAATGCCAGTAGCTCACAAAACTCCACAGCTTAGAGGGAGCATTGGTTGGAATATGCAAGGCCTTATGAAGAAGAAGAAGAAAAGAGAAGAGATTGGATTTATACCCCGCCCTTCACTACTCAAAGGTGTCTCAGAGCGGCTTACAAACCCCTTCCCCTTCCCCTCCCCACAACAGACACCCTGTGAGGTAGGTGGGGCTGAGAGAGCTCTGACAGAAACTGCTCTTTTTCAAGAACAGCTGTGCCAGAGTTATGGCTTGCCCAAGGTCATCCAGCCAGGTGCAAGCGGAGGAGTGGGGAATCAAACCCGGTTCTCCCAGATTAGAGTCTGCGCACTTAACCACTACATCAAAATGGCTCTCTGGGGATCACCCTACAGGACGACAGCTGAAGGACGTAGTTAGCATAGCTAGACTAGACTAGAGACTTCCTACTTTTTCAAATTGTGTCCTTGCAGTCTCCTGAGTTGCTCTTCTAGAGACTTCCTGCTCCTGTAGAACTTCCTGTTGCTCTTTGTTTCTCTTTTACAGCAGTTAGACTGGTTAGGTTAGGCTTTCTCTATATATGCTATCTATAACAGTCTATTCTTCTATAATAAACCTACTTATTTTTCTCTAAACAGCCAATGCTCCACTTCCTTTGCGTATTTAAACTCTGCAACAGAAAGCCCCTTGTTGAGGTCACCATAAGTCAGCTGTGACTTCATGCCACTTATGTGTATATTCAATTTGATTTTCATTTCCACTGGTTTCAGTTAGAACACACATACATAAACTGTACCTTTTTTTCTTAAATGCATCTGGAATGAAATGGCTAGGAACTGTACCCATATTGGGATTGTCCTCACCAAATTTCAGACAGACAGGAAGTAGTGTCCCTATCTTATAATAAAATATACTCTCATATATACATGGGAAGGTGTTTGGCAACCCTTGCTTTGAGTCTGAACAGTGAGAGGATATAAATGTTTATATAAATAAATCCAAGAAAGCAAGTAGTGGGTAAAATCAATATATAATAATAAATAGGGAGATCACTGTATCTTTTCAAAAGTCCATTCATGTTCAATGAAAACCAAAGATTGGGGGGGGGGGGGGCCCTTTTTTTAAAAACCTATTTTTAAATAAAACCAGGGAAGGGGAGCTAAATCCTTTTCCCTCACACAACTTACTTTGATTTTTATCTGTTGATCCCTGTCTGGGGCTAATATTACTTGGTTTGATTTTTGTTAGGCAAATGGCATGGGTGGCATAACTGCTCCCCATCAAAACCTTTTAAAGAATACAGAAAACATCAAGAGTTCATAGATCCCCATCACTGGTCATTCTCTCATCATTCTCGACATTTTCAATAACCTTCTTGAACTCTTTGTCAGATATCTAGGTACCAGAATAAACTGCATTTGAAGATATCTAAACTACCAGTGTTAATTTTCCAACTGGAATTAATTATAATAGCTATATTAATGAGTGGGGCATTGTCTGGTTGGGATGTGATTAGCTCATATCCCAGTGAACAATCTCAACATGCAGTGTTAAACAGCAGCTCCAAATGGTTTTGGCAGAGTTTCTGGTCCTGGTTATCATTTCCTTCCTCTGGGCCTGAAGTCAGGCCAACCAACACACCTATAATGAAATGTTTTCATTTAGACCCCTCTTGCTGCAGCCATACTGCTGCCAGAAAAAAAAAATGGAAAATATTGATTTCAGAAGAAAGTATGACATGATGATCTGTTATTTTAGAGGCTGCTTTGGATTACACACATCTTTACAAAAAGTATCTCTGCCAACATGTTTTTCTGTAATTTTGAAGAATTTTGAAGACATGATAGATCTTATAGTTTTTTAGACTCTGATTTAGAAGATCATAGGAGCTGTGGTGGCTCAAGTGGTTAAGATGCTGAACTGCAGGCTGTGGAAGGTCAGTAGTTCAGCAGTTTGAGACCCGGGTGCTGCATGATGGAATGAGCTCCCATCTCTAGTTCCAGCTCCTGCCAACATAGCAGTTCGAAAGCAAGAAATTGCAAGTAGATAAATAGGTACCACTCCGGTGGGAAGGTAACAGTGTTCTGTGCGCCTTGGTGTTTAGTCATGCCGGCCACATGACCACGGAAACGTCTTTGGACAGTGCTGGCTCTTCGGCTTTGAAACGGAGATGAGCACCGCAACCTAGAGTCGGATTCGACTGGCTTTCGAGCAAAGGAACCTTTACCTTTACCTTAGACGATCATATGTCAAACTTATGTGTGACCCTTCTGGAATTATGATATATGTGTATCAAAGGTGTTTTTCTTTACATTATATGTTCCTGATTTAAGTAGGGGGGAAATGGCATCTGAAACAGCCATTTAGTGCATGGAAGAATAGAAGAACGAAAAGTAGTTCCACAAAACCATGTCCATGAGAGGCCACATTCAAGCAGTTATATTATGCTGGATATGCATGTAGAATCTCCCCCCCCTTTTTTGGGGTAAATATATTCATTGCACTTTCTGCTGACCTGCAACCAAGGACCTACATGGTAAAAAATATCTTCCAGGGAATCAGATATTTTGTCAATGCCAGAGTTTGCTTCAGAAGCTAATTCAGGCTGAATGTACTGTTTTTGTGGTGAAGTGGTAATAATGGATGTCATAAATGAACATCCAAATCGCTGGTTTGTCCAAGTCGGCCCTTTCTGAGTGGAAGAATCACATGACATGAGCATCACATTGAGTACCATCATGGACATGGTTTCACTTCATAAGTGTGATAATTTGTCTAACAAATAAAATTATGGTAATAATTAAATAGAATGGATGCATGGCTATGAATGTATATGTATGGCTGTCTGTTAGAGAGAATCTGTTGGAGAGAAACCTGCCTGTTAGAGAAAAATGGGTGTCTTCAGCTTGTCATTTGATTAGTGGCTTTATACGAGAAAGAAAGGTGCATGCTTGATATCTG
Organism: Gekko japonicus; assembly: GCF_001447785.1. Lineage (NCBI taxonomy): Eukaryota > Metazoa > Chordata > Lepidosauria > Squamata > Gekkonidae > Gekko > Gekko japonicus. Next base: position 31,663 of record NW_015175456.1, read on the forward strand.
TTGGAAGTTCCAGATGCAACGTCTCCTGTCTCAGACCTCCAGACTAAGTGGCGAGAGAGACTAGATAGCTAGACAGGCACACTGACCTTTCTTCCTGTATCTACCCTTCTGCCACTATCCCCTTTGAAATGCAGATTGCGTTGGGACCAGTTCCCCCTTCTTCCTCCTTCTCTCTCTCTCTGGATGAAGATGTGCTCTCTACCTGCACACTAATATTGTGGAACGCATACAATACAATTCCAGCAAAATGTATGATAAATTGGTACGTACCTGGTATCCTGTACTTGACTTCATGGCAGAGGAGGCAGTGCTTCCCTCTAGGACGAGCTACCACACATGGCTCCACTTCTGATTTTCCCTTGATCTCCACCATGCCGCCGAGACTCCTCTTGTGTTTCAGAGCAACAGACTCCTAAAATATGGTATTTTAGACGAGACTCGGAATTGATACCGTCTTATTATGTTCTATGTGATGTAGGTTAATGATTTGTTAGTGACTAACTGACTGGTTTGTAATTTCGGATTCTCAAGACTTCTGCATAATGTTTTGCAGGTATTGTATGTTTTGAAATGTTATACTTGATCTTAATAAACATTTTAAAATTGAAAAGAAAAAAAAACCAAGAGAGAGACGTGGGGTCCTCTCTTGGCACTATGAGGCAGATGGGCCTCTTGCCATCTGTCTCCATCCTTTAGCTAGGCTGATTTCACACTAGAGCTGCCTCGCTGTTGCACCGCCGTTTGCCCCGGTTCTATTGGTCAATTTCACACCCGAAGCCGCGGGGCTGATTTTGACCCGCAGCTTTGTGATCCTGTTTTTTGACAATCTCTGCTCTTTTCTATCCAAAGCTTTGTAAACTGAATAATCTGGTAAAGTGACACTCCTGCGTTTCTAGCTTTATTTAAGCAGTCTGCTGACTAATGGTGACTGGACTAACCACACCAGTTAACCTCAATAATATCTGAGTAAAAAGAATAACATTTATTTATCTGAAGAAGATAATTTGAAATGTCCTGCTAGCACACATAAAATATACGTTAGTCATAAGATGTTCAGTTTTTTAAAAATTTGTGGCTGACTGTACAATGATGTTACTCAGTTCTTCTTGTGCAGCCTTCCCTTTCATGTTTGTTAGTGAGTGGCCATTGGATTTTTCTGTTCCTAATATTTACATTTCTTCTATGTAATTATACATGTTTGTCAATGTTATTGAATATGTTTTTCAAAATAGATTTTTATATATTTTTCATTGGTAGTGGGTAGTTTTACCCTTGTGCTGCTGTACTTTTTTATAGGTTGCTTTGAGGGGTTCTCTTTTTTCTTTATCCAGTTCAAACTTAGATCAAAAGTTGTGGATAGTGCAATTTATGGTAACAGATTGTACAATCTTGCAGGTTTTCCTAAAAGAGGGCCTCTGGTTTCCAGAAAAAGGCAGCCTTGAGAAACAGTTTTTAAAATGAACAAGAGTAACAGGATGCTTAGGATGTAACACCAGGAGGGAAGGTGGCCTAGTATAGCCTGACCTGGTCAGATCTCGGAAGCTAAGCAGGGTCAGCTGTGGCTAGTACTTGGATAGGAGACCACTAAGAAAGACTGCAGAGGAAGGCAATGACAAACTACCTCTGCTTCTCACTTGCCTTGCTGGGGTCCCCATAAGTCAGCTGTGACTTGACAGCACTTTACACACACACAAGATGTAACATCATCCGGTTCATTTAAAATATTTTCTCTTTGATTAGTGAATTGCTGTGTTCTCTGGGTTTCTCCTTCTAAGATCTGCTCTCTTAAACCTGATCACCCACTGATCTTGGGACATTATTAATAATTAATTGGCAATAATTAATTAACACTTTAATAATTTCTCTTACAATACCCTCTGTTATCACACTGTGTAATCTTACTTGAGTCCCACTGAGAAAGGTGAGCGATAAATAAATATTATGCCTTGAGTATGGTAAAGGAAGTGTACATATGTTCCTTCTCTTGTACCAAATAAACATGTTCTCTAGTTCCAATATCAGTATGAGTAGGGCCATCATTTTCACACAGCAAGATTTTAGCTCTCAGATGACATTTCAAAAGCTTTACTGTAGTTGAAAAACAGCTCCATAGTATTGGCTGGCTGTGACTAAATTTCTGTAACTGTTCATGAAGAAATCTCAAAGCTTCATCAATGTTGCAGAAATTGTGACCTATTTCCACTTTTCTGATTTATAGCATGGGACTAAAATGTTTTGTATAAGCCAGATGGATGAGGACAGAATTATACTCTAAGAGCTCTGAAAAATATTCTGCAATAAAAGAAATGGCTGTGCTTGAAAGTTTAGGTTCATCGTTAATGCTGTCTCAAAAAGAATAATACCATCTTTACTCTGAGCTTGTGACAAACAGTTCTCCTGTAGAGAGTCTGAGACAGGGATTGTTCTTGCTTAAGGCAATGGAAGTAGAATATGCAGCCATCAGCTTCTTCAAAAACCTAGTCCCTTCAGCTTTGTGGGAAGAATTTCTGGAGAGCTTCCCTGCTATTGATTATGACTGGTCCCATCTATGCATTAAATCAGTTTCCAATCCTTTTATGTTCAAGGAACCCTTCTCTTATTGATCTGTCTGGTAAGAAGCCACTGACCATCTCTCACAGGAGATCAGTGAGGTGCAAAGGATTCTGGGGCACACTTATTTTATGCTGGGCCAACTAAACTTATGAGATTTCAGCATGAATCTACATGAAATGAAAGTATGCTGAACAATTTCATGATGTTGACTACTGCAGTGGGTAAGCAGTGTTGCACAAACTGTCTTTCAGGAAATTTTGCTTTTCATTATTGATAAGGTGTGTGCCTTCATTTGAAAATGAATGACCATCCAAACATTCACTATGTCTTGAATAGCCACAGAAATGTCCAGGAATCAAGGCAGGAATCGAGTTACTGCAGCTGGAGCCAACGAGGAAACATGATTGTTGTTCCAGCAAAGGTTGAAGGTGAAAAGAGGCAAAACCAAATACAGGTAACACTGAATGAATGAGAAGTGAGTGTTCCAAAATTTCCAATCTGAAACTATACAGGAAAATCATTGTTTTGGGTTGCTAACATGATTTCTGGAATGGTAAACACAAATTCAGGGTTCTTAGGCATTACTAAAAACATACCCCCCCAAAAATCAGTGTTTTTCTTTTGTGTTTGTATGTGTTTTGGTACTTATCATTGTAGTCAGCAGCAAGCATTTGTTTTTCTTTGTTTCTCCTGATTTCTCAGTCTTCAGAATTTCTTCCTTTTAAATGGAATCTTGCAGCCCAAAATTTCAAAACCTGAAAAAAACAAAACATGGTTTTGAATCCTGAACTGGTACTGTCCTATCTGAAAATCAGGAATAATTGATAAAGGTGTCCTCTTTGAATCCCAGATTCAAAATTAAAACAACATTTTTCTTGGATCAAACCCATAGAATAAATCATTTCAAAGATTACAGTGATGGGGTAGTGGGTGTTTTTTTTGCAAAGGCAGCCTTCCTTACTTTGTGAAAGAAGACAATGCTCCACAGCAAGGAAGGATGGCAACTGCAGAGGTCTCAGCAGAAAGGTAAAAAATAATTGTCAGTCAGTCACTGTATTTATGTAAAGAAACTGGATACAGCCAGGACTGTCATGCCAGCCTGCCACCATTTGCCCTCCACCCTGTAGGAATCAGTGAAAAAAGTGAGGCAAAGGGTCTATAAAAATGAGCCCTTTGTCCATTCTGCTCAAAATTTACAGGGTCTTTAGATTAGAAGGAGGACTATCTTCTGTTCAAATTTGGTGCAAGTATCTTTTAAAAATAGCTGTACCAGAAGCTGAAAATCAGGAATAATTGATAAAGGTGTCCTCTTTGAATCCCAGATACAAAATTATAACAATGTTTTTTCTTGGATCAAGTCCATAGAATAAATAAATACTATCAATCATTCATCAGTCTATATACTATTAGCCACATGTGGCCCCCATATGTGGATACCTAAATCTTCAGATCAGGACCACATGTTGCTAAACCAAAGTGTGGGGGATCTTTGCAGAAAGATCTGAAATGTTTAAATTTTCCCAAATTAAAATTAAAAAAAACCACACTAAAAAGCACCTGCACATGTGCATACATCACACTTACTTTGCTTCAGCTGCAGTGATTGGGAGCTGCAGCGGAGCCCGGTTTTAGCTGCAGTGTAGTCTAGGAACCTGGCCACAGCAGCTGTGGATGCCAGGAACTATTCCAAGGTTGACCAGAGTAGAGTACAGTGTGAGTTGCTCTGGAACCAGCCACGGTGGTGCATGCTGGGAACTGTTAGAGGCCTGGCTGTGGCAGCAGAAAACTCTGGGAGCTGCTTGGAGCTCAGAGTGGCTCTAAGACACTGCTGCTGCAGATGGACTCCAAGGTGAGTGTCTGGGCATAGATGTGCCAGCTCAGCAATGTAAGAGGTCAGATCCCCCCTGTGAGTTTTCTAACCCCCCCTATATCTAGTTTCTCAATGTGGCTCCATCTGTGGATACTTAAATCTTGAGAGTGGAGCTCTGAAGAGAAAAGGCAGATCTTTCTACAGATCTGAGAAAAGCCCCAGGTTTGCAGAAAAATCTGAAATCTAAACAAACAAACACACACTTGGAAACTTTCCCAAATAATAGAAGCAGCTCTTATACCTTTAAGAAATTAATACTGCCTGCAATAGACATTGTAGGGGTTGCTAGGATACTGCACTGTTCAAGAGAAGCCACCAGGGGTCGTTTCGTAGAAAAAGAGCTAGGGGAACTCATTAGCATAACTCATTACCGTATGCCACACCCCCTGACATCAGGGGCCCAGCAGTGGACCTGCAAGGCCAGCGGGAGTGCGAGGAAGCCCCGCCAAGGCCCTCCCTGGCCCCAAGCAGGCAGGGGTGGGGAGAGGCGGGGAGGAAGCAACTTACCCTCCCTCTCCTCCTGCCTCCTCCTGGCTGAATGAGGGCTGGAAGCAGGGGGCGGGGCTTCATCATGTGCCCTGCCCCCCTGCACCTCACCTGGGGGAACTGCGTTCCCCCGCGTTCCCCCCCGAAATGACCTCTGGAAGGCACCCCATGAAAGCCAGAACAAAAGAGGAATCTAATATAAAATATCATTGCCCTACAAACACAAAATATTTCTTATATTTGGTTTTTCTAGTTATTGATCCGTCCCCTTTCAATATGACATTTCAACCAGCCCTAAGGAAACTCACAAATGAAGCAACTGGAAGAAGGCATATCTGGTTACATGTGTCAAAACAGGGTCTTGAATAAGGGGTCTGGAATTGAAATATATAGGTAGAACAGCATGTGCAAAAAAAAAACCCATGCTTTTACAGAACTGACAATATTCTCACCTGAGAGCTGTTCACAAGCCTCAAAAAAAATTGCAAGACATGTTCTGGTAACCTGTGACCAAAGTACTATTGTTCATTAATATATCCCCCCCCCTTTCTGTATCTCCATTTCACTTAATTATAGTGATTCTATTTATAACTTCCAAGTGTGACTCTTGTGTCAACCAGCTGATCAGTAACATGATTAAGTTTCCCATATCCAACCTTCCAGTAGCAGCTCAGATTCTAAGTTAAAAAATAGTTCATGTAGAACAGAACACTGACAGGGATATAAGGAGCTGCCTTAGGCTGAGTCAGATCAGTGGGGCCTCTAGCCCAGGATACAGCAATTGTTCCATACCCCTGCTACCTAAGATTCTTAAACTGCTGATGTCAGGGAGAACAACTCAAGCCTCCATTTATGTGAAGCAGAGACTCTATGACAAAACTTTGTACTGTGACAGATACATTTGCAACTTGACCAGTGAGCACACAACACATTTGAAAGAGAGATCCACAACATTAAATAAAGTGGTTAAGACACTGAACTGCAGGCTGTGGAAGGTCGGTAGTTCAGCAGTTTGAGACCCGGGTGCCGCATGATGGAGTGAGCTCCTGTATCTAGTTCCAGCTCCTGCCAACCTAGCAGTTCGAAAGCAAGAAATTGCAAGTAGATAAATAGGTACCACTTCGGTGGGAAGGTAACAGCATTCCGTGCGCCTTGGCGTTTAGTCATGCCGGCCACATGACCATGGAGAAGTCTTCGGACAGTGCTGGCTCTTCGGCTTTGAAACGGAGATGAGCACCGCAACCCTAGAGTCGGATTCGACTGGCTTTCGATCAAGGGAAACCTTTACCTTTACTAAATGAATATTGTTAAGCTGTTGTCATAGCTCACACACATGCTATATGTGCCTGTGCATTTACAAATGCATATTACCCTTTTTGAAATGTATAGTGTTTGCACATAATGGACAAATGGCAAATGTGTTTACCATATATGTTTAGGCCTTTTGATGCTTTCTCAGGATGAAAAATAGTTTTCATTAACTGGTCTCAATCTTTCTACAGTTATTGATATCTTCTCAGTTTACAAAAGGGCACATTTTTAGTCAATTGTCAGCTAGCAATCCTAAGCAGATCTACTCATAAGTAACTCCCAGGTTAGTTAATGGAGCTTACTTACAAGAAAGTATCCTGAGGGTTGCAACCTCTGTTATTACAGTAAATTCACATTTGTTTTTAATATATCAAAGTCCACATGTTTTCCCTTGGTTCCCTTGGAGAGAATGATTTCTAAAAGCACTAAAGAACATAAGAAATGTACTTCTGGATCACACCAGTGGACCATCTAGTCCTCCACCCTGTTTCACACTGTACAACCAGTTCCTCTGAAGGGCCAACAAGGTATAGAGACCAAGGCCTTTGCCGGTTGTTGTTTCCTACCTCTGAATGTGGTGCTTCCCTTTAGTCATGAAGACTAAAGCCTTTGATGCACTGTGGTAGCCTTTGATGCACCTATGCAGCCAGTTTGGTGTAGTGGCTAAGTGTGCGGACTCTAATCTGGGAGAACCGGGTTTGATTCCCCACTCCTCCGCTTGCACTTGCTGGGTGACCTTGTCAAGCCATAGTTCTGGCACAGCTGTTCTTAAAAAAGAGAAGTTTCTGCTCTCTCAGCCCCACTTACCTCACAGGGTGTCTGTTGTAGGGAGGGGAAGGGAAAGGAGTTTGTAAGCCGCTGTGACCATCACTGCATCCACCGGCAGTGGATTCTACAATTTAATTACATTTTGAATAAAGGTATTCTAGGTGAAGTGATACCATACCTTAAAGAGCAGCAGTATGGTTACTCTTCAGTGGCATGGTAACTTTTGTATTACAGATAATCCGGTTCACCAGCCCTCGGCCGGTACGGCCGTTGGGCTGGGGGGGCTAGTTTGCCACCCAGAATGAAGGAGGCGGGCCAATGGTGGGGCGCCAACGCGCCCATACGGGCATCTAGGGTAGGAGGGGCTGGAGTAAATATAAGTCCAGCCCCTCCCTACGGAGGCAGCAGTCTCGCTGAGCGTCGGCCGGGGAGGAGCTCTGTGGGCGTGTGGCTTGCCGGCAGTTGGATCTGCGTGGCCCGGGGAGCTCCTCTGCTGGTCTGCGCTGGTAGCGAGACGCGAGGGACGGGGAAGTCCCAGCCGACGGCGCAACGAGCCCGCTGGTTGCGGCGGGCTCTGGGAATCACCGGCGGTCTGTTTGTGGAGGGGGCGGTCCCCCTCGGAGCGGAGTTTGCGGCGGCGGAGTGAGGCATCGGGGGAGACAGCAGCGCAGCAGCGGCAAGGCGCAGGAGTCGGCGGCGCGTGCTGCTTCCTTGGCAGGGCGGCGCAGCTTGGCCGGGACGGTCTTGGCGGGCTGCCTGCCTGGCAGTGGTTCGAGGTTTGGTGCTGGGGGGAGGAGGCATTGGGATTAGCCCAGCCGGGTGCCCAAGTGGGGGCTGGAGTTGATTTTGTTGGGCTGTATTGTGCCCCCCTTTTTTCTAACATCTCCCTTCCAGGGTACTTTGGGGGTAGCCGGCTGCGGGTAGTGCTGGGGCTGGGGAGAGTACTTTGTTCCCTTGCAGTTCACCAGTCCACCCCCCCCCCAGTTCTGCTCTTGAAATTTTGGGGCGTCTTGGGGTCTGGCAGGCGTGAGGGCTTCCCAGCCTCCTAACCTAACGTGCCAGGTGCATATTGGTCCAGCAATTGGGTGGCTGTTTCTTGGGCGTGGCTGGGCGGCCATTTTGTGCTCCTAGGGCTGCGGCTATTTTGTATTAAGGTTGGGCGGCCATCTTGTTCTACCTCAGGAGTTAGTTTCACTTTTGCTCATGGCTCCTAAGAAAGGTTCAGGCCGTTCAAAAGGCAAGCAGCCTGCCCCTAAACCAGCGCCCAAGCGGCCAGCTTGTCTTCATTGTCTTCATCAGATGATGAGGATGATGGGGTCCAGCAGGCTATTTTGGACCGCTTACTGGTGGTGGAGGCAGCTGCAGGTGTGTCTACCCCTCCCGTGCGTCCAACTGGGGGGGCCCGGGGACAGAAGGAAACCAGGGCAGCTGCTCGCAAACGTTTTCAGGCGGAGATACTGACACGATTGTCTATTGTAGAAGGGCGTACTGCCACACCTGTGGCTCACAGTGGTAAAGCCTCACGAAGCCAGGATGTTGCGCCTTCAGCGGTAGAGCCTTCGGACAAGCAGAACCCAGAGGAGCCCGTGGCTGGCCCTTCATCGGCAGCGGGTAAGTGCAGCACACCTCACACTACATGCACTTGGCCTTGGGGCCTCTCAGGGCCTGAAGGGTTGTCTCCTGCTCCCCCACGCGCTATGTCATGCAAACATGCGTGTGGACAGACAGGTTGCAATGCCCAGGCGCTCAGTTCTCTGTCCTTGTCACCACCAATTACGCAGGGCACTGCCAACGTGCCATGGTGGGGGGGGCATCGCCGGGGGGTGTTTCTTATGCAGGGGCGCCAGCCGCTGCTCTCCCTTTTGGGGATCTTGCATTACCACTGGGCGATCACCTGCTCCCGGCTACCAGAGATAGGATTTGTAGGGGCGAGTTTAGGGGGTGTTTCTTATGCAGGGGCGCCAGCCACTGCTCTCCCTTTTGGGGATCTTGCATTACCACTGGGCGATCACCTGCTCCCGGCTACCAGAGATAGGATTTGTAGGGGCGAGTTTGTGGATGTTTTCACACTTTTGTACCAAAAGTTGGAAAAAAAGGAGAAGGAGGATTTGGAGGAGCGGGATAAGGAAAAGTATAGAAGGATGAGAGTGGATAAGACCTGGGCCAACTGGGTTGCCGGTTTTCTGATTTATGCAGGCGTGCTCTCTAAGGCGCAACCCTGCAGGGCAGCCTCTTTGTTCCAATA
>NW_015175456.1:44031-60895 GCF_001447785.1 Gekko japonicus
CTTGGCGTTGGCGGGATTCTAGGCGGTATACAAATCGCGGTACGGTGAGCACCAGCTGACACCCATTCTTTTGGGTTGAAGGGGTCTTGTCAGTACAGCCTTTGTGCCTTGCGGCATGGGGCGTGGAAAACAGACTGCCTTTTAGACCACCCCGTTCGGGTCCTCCCTTTGAGCCTAGCGGCTCGGGGGTTGGGCTCCGGGGTCGTCATGCAATGGCTAACCTGCTGGGCGGGAGCCATCACTGATGGCTCCGGCCTGGGGTAGGGTGGCTCACCCTATGTTAAAGTTAAGGAAGGGTCTTCGACCTCTGGCCTTGACTATACCACCGAATTGTTTTGCCCTTGCCGTTTGGTTCCAGTTAAGAAAAAGTTAATAAAGTGGCCCAATAGTTAACTCCAGCACATGTGTCCGACTCTTTATTTCATCTTGGGTGGCAATGAGCCTTCACATAACATCTGCATATATGGTAAGAAACTATTGGGTTTATTTAAGGCGGCAGAGCAAAAGAAGCAAGCAGCACACGTGTATTAGCTCTGAAGAGTAATGTTTACTAGTTACTTATGAGGAAAAAGGGAACTGGGAGTTTAAAGCAATAAACATCCTGTCTAGCTTTTCTTCTCTCTTTAACATTTATCTCATGTCTGTGCCCCAGGTGAGAGTTAGGGCAGTAAAACTTTTCTAAGCCTCCACCACTGGGATATCCTTAGTTCTATCGATTAGCCAATCCCAACACCTACTCATTATGCATATTGTCACCTAGACTCCGTGGAAGATGCATGCAGGCTACTCTATTGGTCCCTAAGGTAACTAACTAGGGAATTAGCATGCACAAGTAAACATATGAATGATTTCATGACATCAGGAAAGGAAGTTGCTCACATATCCCAACAGAAACAAATAACACACCTAGGCTGTGGTCACACACACAGTTTGTGGCATTATAGTAGCGTTATCTGAGTGGAATAAATCGGCCCCTCCAGACAAGAACATCTGCCTCCCATGGTGCAGTCATCAGCAGCCTGTGCTGTTCCACAATGGAAGTGGAATAAACAGATACTGGGGAAAGTCCGCTATTAATGGGTTCTTTAGGGATCCCTCTGGGTTTTCCAAAGTCTGAACTCTCCTGCAGTGAAAGGAACCCAGAAGGGACGTCTGAACATGCAGATCTGTTTCTGCCACTGATTTTTAGTTGGTGCCTAAATGTGCATATGCACACGAGCGCATATTGCATTCATCTGCTTGCATTTAAATAAAACCCACCCTTATGGCTCATCCCGTGATTGAAGCACAACACTAATGTGGATGCCCCCCATGGGATGGCCGTGTGGGTAACTCACCACTACACTTTGAACCAGTACAACTTGAGGTGCCACCATACCGTGCTAAGCAGCCAGTGTGACCGCAGCCATAGAGAAACCAGAAAAGGCTTGTCTTGGTAAAGTGAATATACAAACCTGCCCTTTTAAACACATAGCCCAGAAACAAAAATAAATTTATGTTCAAACCATTATGAATAGCATTGTTCAATCAATTCATGTTTTCAGGTATTGTTGAACCATATCAAACCATATCCTTGGGAGGAAAGCGATGGCGAACCCCAGGTATTGTTGAACCATATCAAATAAAAAACTCTGCATTTGTGTGGATCTGAAGCATTTCTCTAGAAATTCCTAGTGCTTTGAACAAGAAAGATATGACAAGCAGAAGATGTGGGGACAGCAAATGACACCTGGTGTGTGAGTGCATGCAGAGTTATCTCTTCTACTTTTCTTGGTACTTACTTGCTGGATGGGCAGCCATACTTTCCATCTCTGAGGCCTGAGAAGCTCAGTGTTGTAGAAGTGCCTCAGACAGATGGATAGTTTTGCTCTTGTGCTTTATGAAGGCAATAGAATCTCTCTGAGGAATTACAGGCTCCTGTCCAGTTGAGTGTATGTAACTCTTTATATTATTTATATACTCAGGCACTTATATATTTCCCAGAATGAGTTTGTTTCAAGGGCTCATGGTTCACAGGGGACTGTGGTATCCTTAGGTCTTTTAAAAATATCCTTTGTCCAAAACCATTGGGAAGCCTAATAAATTTCCAGGCAGTTAAGCACCCGAAGTCCAAAGGGTGCAGTTGATGATGGAGCAAAGATTTATAAGGAAAAGGGCAGCAGGTTCAAACAGGAAGAGAAGCCTAATCAATCGCAAGGAAATATAGTTTCCTATTTACAACCTGAGCAGCTCTTGGAGAGAAAAAATGCTAACACTGAAAGAATTCCAACTTGACATCCTTTGGTGTTTTGGTATTTTACCTTTTGAAACCCTTATTCTTTCCCTCTGTCTCCAGGTCTAAGCCCACAGTTCAGTGCATTTACTTGAATACAGTGTTTAGTCTCTTAAAGCACACTGCCATGCCTATGGACACCTGGCTATTTTTTATAAAATGACTTGAATTAACTGTTCTATTTTAGCCACAAGGCTATGTAAAGTTCAATATGCTGGCTAGGTAGTTGATTTGCATAAGCTTGGGAAAACTGGTATGTAGAATGCAAAGAGGCTTGATTGTGCTTTATGGTGGGAGGAGGGCATCACTCCAAGGAAAGGGGACATGATCCCCTAGGAGATATCCCTTCCTTGATGGATGAACAAATATCCTCTCACTCTGAGGATATGCCTCTGAAAGGAAGAGGGATTATTGTAGTGGGAGCTTCAGTCATTAAACATGTAGATAGCTTGGTTTGTGACAGGCATATGAACTGCATGATAAATTGCCTGTCTGGTGAGAAGGTTGTGGACAGGGGTCATTTCCTGCAGGAGTGCACAGGAGCAGAGCTCCGGCAGTAAGGAGCCCAGGGGGCGGGCACATGCAACATGCCCCCCGGCTCCCAGCAGCCCTCAGACAGAGCAAGAAGCAGCCAGGTAAGTTGCAGAGCCCCCTCCCCGTCCCCCAGTCCAAAACAGTCCAGTGGCACCTTTAAGACCAAATTTTATTCAGTTACAAGCTCTCCCTCCTCTGCGAGGACAGATCTGCAAGTCCCCCCCCCCAATAGCTAGCAATCCAAAACAGTCCAGTTGGAGGCTGAGTGGTGGGTGTTGCCTTCTGACACACTTCTGGTGATGTCAGGGGGTGTGGTATATGCAAATAAGTTATGCTAAGTTATGCTAATGAGCTCTTGCACCTCTTTTTCTACAAAATGACCCCTGGTTGTGGATATCACTCATTATTAGAGATGGGCACAAACCAGCTCACAAACTAAAGTTTGTCATGAATTTTGGCCATTTCATGGTTCGTGAAGCAATGTTCATGGAACAGCGACTGGCACAAACATTTCATGAACTTTCATGCTGTTTGTGGCAGGTCCTGATGATTGTGGCAGGTCCAGACAGACTGTCTCTGCTCAATTAAACTGTTTACAACATTTCAAAGTAATAGGGGTGATGGAATTTTCCAGCCTTGAAAACACCAGTTGAAGCCCTCTAAAGCTTAACAGGCACTGCTATATATCAGCTCAGCTTCACAACCTCTCCTCTGTTTGCTGTTAGACAGAGAGGTAGGGAACCTGTTAAAAGCAGAGTACATTCATTTCTGGTTTGGGTGTTTGGTGGACTCAGGGCTCTGAGCCACCCCGTATATTTGCACACAGTGAGCAGAGGGGCTTAGCTACTGGCCAGCTAGACCCATGCTTTACACCTTCCTGATTGTGAACTCCTCTCCCCTGGTGGGGTTTGGTTGTTAGGTGGACTCAGGGTGCTGAGCCACCTTGTCTCTTTGCTCATGCCAAGCAGTGGGGCTTAGGTATTGGGTGAGTGAGAATCCATATTTTATACACTCCTGACTGTGATTTTCTCTCCCCTGCTGGAGTTTGGGTGTTAGGTGGACTCACCTCTGCTCATGCTGAGGGCCTCAGCTGAGGGCCCATGTTTTATACTTTCCTAACTGTGAACTCCTCTCCCCTGCTGGAGCTGGGATGCTAGGTGGACTCAGGGCTCATGGCCATGCAAGAGAGGTTGGGCCAGAGGACAGCCTTGCATGGCCAGTACTCCAGGGGATCTATGTCAGCCATTTCAGGGGAATTGATGAGGTACTCCCTCACCACCACCTCTGCCAAATCCTCCCCATCACTGCTGACCTTCCAGTTCACTACTGACAACTAGTAGTGGAGCTTCTCCCTGGTTGGGCTCCTTGAGGCAGGTGCTGGGCTGTGGCTCCTCCCCCCTCCCCAGCCTCTTCCACCTGCTGTTCCCTCTGGGCATGTCTGTTGTTCTGCAGCCTCTGCAGTATTTGCAGAGCTCATGCTTCCATTGCAAGAGCTCTGCATTCAGGACAGCAATGCTGCCTTTCATCTGGGGGTCACAGATACAGGCCAGCTTGTATTTTCCTTTATTACAGAGAGGATGAAACCTGGTGGTGATGCCCACTTGCAACCTCTCTGCCAAGGCCCTGACCTGGAGGAGAATAGCTGGTTCTAGTGTGGAGGCCAGTGCCCTGTCCAACCCTTAAATCAGGGGGATGACTTGCCCCAGGCTGGCCATGTGGGCACAGAGCACGTCAGTGGTGTCCTGGGCTTGATGACAGGCACCATTTGGGAGAGGGTCAGCGAGTCATTGCAGCTGATGCTGAGCTCCTCTTCCCTGTGCAGGATGGTCATGGAGGAGATGACATCCTGTGCAGTGCTCTTCTGCTCCACCAAATGCACGATCAAGACATTGCTGCAGTTCCTCATCCTCCTTCCCCCTGCCTCTCGATCAGCAGATGGGCAGACTTGACGCTGTGCCAGAAGTGGGCAGCCAGGCACCAGCAGGTCTTGTGCAAGGACCCCATCTCTAGGGGGGCAGCAATCCCGTTGGCCTTGACAGTGCTTTCCAGGGAAGAAGGAGGAGGAGGAGATTGGATTTATACCCTGCCCTTCACTTGGAGTCTCAGAGTGGTTTACATACCCCTTTCCCTTCCCCTCCCCACAACAGACACCCTGTGAGGTAGGTGGGGCAGAGAGAGCTCTGAGAGAACTGCTCCCCTCCCCACAACAGACACCCTATGAGGTAGGTGGGGCTGAGAGAGCTCTTTCCGGAACTGTCCTGGAGAGAACAGCTCTGACAGAACTATGGCTTGGCCAAGGTCATCCAGCAGCTACATGTGGAGGAGTGGGGAATCAAACCCGGTTCTCCCAGATTAGTGTCCGCGCACTTAACCACTACACCAAACTGGCTCTCCTTCACCACCAGCTAAAGCATGTGCACCAGGCAGACAATGCCCATGAGGCACACAGCCTTCACCACTGCCAGCATGTTGGTGCTGGTGTCTGTGAACATGTAGCCATGGATGATGTTTGTTTGTTTGTTGCATTTAGATCCTGCCAGTTATTGCATGCTGCCACCCACCTGCTCCCTCAGGCTATTCTGTATTATGGTGGTAATGTTTTGTGCTGTGTGATCTGCATCCATCCCCTGTGTGATCTGCATCCATCCACTGTAGCCTGGTGGCAGGACTGTTCCCTCTGGGTCCTGAGCCATGGCCTCACAGTCCTGTTTGCTGCTCCAGAGGTCTGCTATGAAGTTCATGGTTCTGCCTTGTGCTCTGGAGAGCTAAACCTTGACTACTGCCACTGCAGCCAGTGAAAGGCTACATCTTCCATGTGGGAGAAGGGTTGGACATCCACACCAATAATCTCTTGCTGCCGATGAGGAGAGTGATTGGTTCCTGGGCCCTCCACATAGCCCTTTTGAAGCATGTCCCATCCATGGCACCCCAAGTGTAGGAAGCCTTTCTTGGAGGGACTTCCTGCTCCCCCTCTGCTTCTGCCTGCTGAGAGGGAGTGGGCTTCTTCTTCCTCCCACTGGCTGCCATTTCTTTCCTCTGGTGGCAACTTACTGGAGTGCACCATTTAAGGTGCCTCAGGAGGATGGAGAACAAGTGTTGGTGGTTTGCACCCCTCTGGCACAGCTGTTTTCTGGTGGTCGGCTGGGAGGGGCTGCAGAGGGGTGTACTCGAGTCAGGAGCAGCAACAGGGAGTTGGGATGTGGAAGGCAAGGGTGCTTCCCCCCACACACCCTCTGAATCACTGCTGTCAGAGTCCTCCTCTCCAAAGAGTGTTTGCAATGTCTGGTGTCCCTGGGCAGTGCTAACAACTCTTTTGCCTTTGTGGAGACCCGCAGGAACAGTTCAGAGGAAGGAGGCTCTGAGACCACTGGTTATGCCCTGCTTGGGCCAGGCTCCAGTGGCCTGTCAGGATGGGTTTGGTGCTTGGAGGCTGGGGCCTGTGGTACGCATGGGGTGGAAGACCCCCCCCCCTCATTACAAGCACCCTTCACATCCACTTTCACCCTCATGGCACACAGAAGTGTTCACACTCAGGAGGGGTGGGAAGGTATAAATGTGGGAGTCCTTTTTGGAAATCCATAACTGGGACCCCAGAAATGTAATCTGCCCCCAACTTGGAGAGACTGTGGAGGTGCCAGTCCTAACATCCAATATGGAAGCAACTCTAGAGGCACATCTATTACATAGGAACATACTTGAAATAGGACCTATGCATTATTTCAGTGTATGAACATATGTCCACACTTCAATCCTTAAATACTTGGTTGGGCAAGAAACTGTAAACACTTGTTCTTTATTATGCAAGACAGTTTGTATTACTAATAACTTAAAATGGAAAACTCTGATTTCCCCGAGAAAAAATCTAGAATTTATATAACAACATATTAACATATTATTATTTCCAAAGAAACAAGTACCTTTTTAAAACCTTCAGCTGAATTATTTCCATTATTCTACAACTGACAAGGACACAAAACCACTACTCCTATTCACTTCAATGGGTCCTGTCAGTGCAGAATGGAAACTGCACAGCAGCAGTGCTCTCAGGATTGCTTCCAGTACTACAAAATATGGTTTATGCATTACTACAAGTTAGAAGCCATTCCTCTGCTTGATTCAAATCCCATTTTGGACAAACTGAGTTTTATTTTGTATCATCAAAACATTCATTTTATTAGAGCTGAGATCCAGGCTCCTGGAGAATTTAGAACACCTGGTGATGTCATCAGGCTGCAATGGGGTTGATGGGAAGTAATAGGATGAAAACTGAAGTTGTGAAATTTGTGGAGTTTTAAGGGTAGTACCTGAAGAGGATGGAGATTGAGGGGGAGGTTGGTCGTATTAGTTATCCCATAGAGCCCACCTTCTGAAGCTGCCATTTCTTACAGAGGAACTAGTTTCTGAGCCACCCCAGTCTCTCTGCTTACACTGAATGGTGGGGGCTTAACTACTGGGTGCCATGGCTGAGGACCCACACATTTGAACTTGTGCCTGACATTCCCTCCAAAGCACTTTCCTGGGGGCATCTTCTTTGGGGGGCCAAAACTCAGACCCTGAGGTTGATGGGTGTGCTCTGGACCTGTGTGTTTCAGCCGGGGGGGGAGGGCTGTGAGTGTTGTGACCATGCTTCCCTTGCTCATGTGGTGTGGCTAGGGTGCCCACCAAACTGTTGTGGGGTTACTTTTGGGGATGTCTGCCTTTTTGTCATTCAGAACCTTTCTTTGGAGACTTGGAGGGGGGGCTGCAAGTGTAGGAGGGATGCTTACCTTGCTTCCAGTGTCTGGCTGGGGAGGGATCTGCACAGGGTCTGTTCTATACACCCCTGAAGTTCCTGAACCTTCACCTGTCATTTCCCCAGAAAGCACTTTCCTGGGGGCACCTTCTTGGGGGGGGGGGCTGTAACTTGGACTTCCAAAGTCCAATCCTCACCAAACATGGTGAGCACGTAGAGGAGAGTCAGCCAGAGATCACCTGCAAGGTTGGTATCTCTAGCGTGTTGGGGGGTGGGCATTCTACTGCATCACAAACCTCATGAACCAGAATGGTTCATTTAACCTCAAAAAGTTTGTGACTTGCCATGAATCACAAACTGAACCAAACCATGTTTTCTCAGTTCATGCCCATCCCTATTCATGTAGCTTTGTAGATAGTGCTGGGGAGGCATCAATGGTCATGGTGTATGTTGTCACCAGTGATGTGGGGAAGTGTAGTCGTGAGGTCCTGGAAGCCAAACTTAGGCTGCTATGTAGGAGATTAAAAGCCAGGACCTCCAAGGTAGCTTTCTCTGAAATTCTACCTGTTCCACACACAGGGCCAGCTAGACAGGCACAGTTGAGAAGTCTCAATGCATGGATGAGATGATGGTGAAGAGAGGACGGCTTGAGATTTATTAGGCACTGGGGGACATTTTGGGACAAGCCAGGCCTATACAAAAGTGATGGCCTCCACTTCAACCAGGATGGAACCAGACTGCTGGTGTATAACATCAGAAAGGTGGCAGAGCAACTTTTAAACTGAACCTGGGGGGATAGCTGACATGAGCTGAGAGGCATTAGGTTCAGACAAATCTGTCCCAAAGTGATGAAAGGGCAAATGCTTCTGATTGCCCAAATCGGAATGGGGTGGATAAGGAAAGTGAGGACAAAGTAAAGCAGGACAGCCAGTCAAAGAGGCCAAAGTATCTGCCAGTTTGGTGTAGTGGTTAAGTGCGTGGACTCTAATCTGGGAGAACCGGGTTTGATTCCCCACTCCTCCACTTGCACCTGCTGATGTGACCTTGGGTCAGCCGCAAGCTCTGGCACAGCTGTCCTTGAAAAAGAGCAGTTTGTGTCAGAGTTCTCTCAGTCCCACCCACCTCACAGGGTGTCTGTTGTGGGGAGGGGAAGGGAGAGAAGTTTGTAAGCCACTCTAGATACCCAAAACATTCTAGGCGAAGCTTCCCTCCTACACCCAGCTGCACAACCTTGGCGAGTTCCACGGACTACTTAACATAACTCAAGTAAACAAGGAATGAGAGGGTGGTGGTGGTGAAGGAAACTACACAGGAACCGGAATGACAATGGCAGCTAGCTGACACCCACTCCTCCACTTGCACCTGCTGATGTGACCTTGGGTCAGCCGCAAGCTCTGGCACAGCTGTCCTTGAAAAAGAGCAGTTTGTGTCAGAGTTCTCTCAGTCCCACCCACCTCACAGGGTGTCTGTTGTGGGGAGGGGAAGGGAGAGAAGTTTGTAAGCCACTCTGAGACTCCAAGTGAAGGGCAGGGTATAAATCCAATCTCTTCTTCTTCTTCTGAGTGAAAAAGGCCCATGACAGAGATGTCTAGAGAGAAACATAATATGGAGGTGTTTCTATGCAAATGCCAGAAGTCTCTGACTCAAAATGGGAGAGTTGGAGTGCTTGGTTTTAAGGGAAAACACATATATAGGGAGTATAACAGAAACCTGGTGGAAGGGAGAGAACCACTGGGGTATGGTTATCCCTGGATACTGTTTCCACGCAAAGCGCTTATAATGCCTTATGGACATGATTCATAAGTAATAAAATCCTTGGACTGTGCAAACAGTGTGCAAATAGGGACTGAACTGTGAGGTGACCCAAAAGTGATGCCAGCTAGACTCACACACCCAGAAGCAGAAAGCCTTCTTGTGAGATGTTGTGTTAATGGTTCCTGGAAGTCACCTGCCCTCTTACCGGCTGTAAGATGGACCAGTTCCCTAGCCATGTGTAACACTTTAAACCAAGGGAGAAGACCAGAGACAAAGGAATCCAAATGCCATGAGAAGCTTCTTCCAGCACACGCAGGCAGCATTCCCCTCCCCCACAGAGTCTCTCACCTAGCTGAAGCTCCAGCCATAAGACAATCAAGTATTTTTCATTACAATGACTCTGGCTGCATAAATCATAATCCCTTCAGGTGCTACTGTTCTGTCCAAAGTTACTAGATCTCAATATTGTCCACTCCCTTAATCTTCTCCCTCTGTACCCTGTTCCAATAGCATGTTTTTGGGGATGGACTAGTAGGAGGTGGGCCAAGACATGTGACCAGCTTAGGCCACCCCCAAGAGACAGTGACTAGGGGATGTGGCCAGCCTGGCCCAACCCCCAAGCCCCCCTCATAAAAGGGGGCACCCAGCCATGTGGTCTCTCTTTCACCTGAATTCTAGCCCTGCCCTGGCTCAGAATATGACCCTAGTTCCCCATAGTCTCCCTCATTTTTCCTGTGGATTGCTTCATCACGTTGAGGACAGGTAAAGTATTGCCCCTCAATGAAACATCCTGCACATGTGAATGTGGCTATCCTTTTCTATCTAATTTCCTAGAAGCTGTGTAGTTGTGTGTGTGCTTGTGTATTGTTTGCTTGTGAAGAATCTACAGTAAAGGAATAATTTTATATTAAAACCAGCCTCGGTGCCTGTTTCTGGAAGAAGCGGGATCCCTGTATACATAGGTGTTTGGTCCCTTATGGCTTATTGCTATTTTACTATATCTCATATTCTCCAATATTAATAATAAATCAGAGCAATCAGGCTAACAATTCCAACCCTATAGAAATGCAGGGAAAGGTGTACTGGAGGAGGTGTTATTATGTACATCAAGGACAGCATAGAGTCTTAAATACTCCTCCACAGTATAACACACTCCACCACAGAATCTCTGTGGGTGATGATACCAGATCCCAAAAGTAATTTAGTACTGGGTGTGTGCTATCAGCCACTTGACCAAAATTCTCAGGATGATCTTAAGATGGAAAATGAAATCAGGCAGGCTTCCAAAGGAGAAGGAGTTGTAATAATGGGTGACTACCCTTATATTGACTGGGTAAATGTGCTAAAGAAGTAACATTTCTAGATATCCTAAATGACTGTGCTGTGGAAGAGCTGGTCATGCAACCGACCCAAGCAGAACTGACCCTGTACTTAAAACCTCAGTAGTGCTTCCGAGGACCTTGTGTGAAATCTGGAAGTGGCTGAAGTGACCACAATGGCATCAGATTTAATTTATGTGTATGGGGGAAAAGTTCCACATGGTAATATTTGACTTCAAAAGAGACTTCTCTAAAATGACAAATTTGGTAAACAGGAAATTGAAAGGAATAGTCAAGAGGGTCAAATCTTTCAAAAAGTGTTAGCGGTTACTCAAAACCTCAGTACTAGAGGTTTTTTTAGAATGTATACCACAGGTTAAGAAAAGCAGCACAAAATCTAAGAGATCTCCAGCATGGCTAATGAACAAAGTGAGGGAAGCTATTAGAGTGAAAAAGGCTTCCTTCAGAAATTAGAAGTCTTGCCCAATCGAGGCAAACAAAAACCAACACAAACTTGTACACAGGGCAGTTTCCTTGCTATCTGTCCCAGGTAAATTGATAGAAAGCATTATTAAAACCCTGCTGAATAAAAAACAACATGGCTTTTGCAAAGGTAAATCCTGTTTCACTATCCTTTTAGAGTTCTTTGGAAGTGTCAAAAAACATGTGGACAGGAATGTGCCGGTGGACATTGTTTGTTTGAATTTCCAAAAAGGCTTTTGACAAAGTTCATGACCAAAGACTCCTGAACAAACTTCAGACAAATCCTTTTATGAATTGGAAATTGGCTTTTAAAAAAACCAAACAGGAGCAGAGAGTAGGAATAAACAGTTAGCTCTTGCAATGGAGGGATGTGAGCAGCAGGATCCCTCAGGGATCTGTATCTGGACTGATACTTTTCAACTTGTTCATAAATGACCTGGAGTTAGGGATGAGTTTCAAACTGGGGCAATGGGCATTAAAATAGCAAATGAGATTCAATATGAGCAAGTGTAAGTGATGTATACAGGGGCAAATAATCCCAGCTTCATATATACACTGATAGGATCAGACCCAGAAAAGGACTTTGAGGTGGTAGTGGATATCTTGATGAAAATGGCAACCCAGTGTGTGGCTGCTGTGAAAAAGGCAAATTCCATGCTGGCCATAATTAGAAACAGAAATAGAGAATAAAAACTGCTACTACCATATTGCCCTTATACAAAGGCCACACTTGAAATATTGTATACAGTTCTGGTCACCGCACCTGAAAAAGGATATTGTAGAGCTTGAGAAGGTGCGGTAAAGAGCAACCAAATGATCAGGGGGCTACAGCAGCTGCCCCATGAGGATCAGTTAAAACACTTAGGGTTAGAAAAAAGGAGACCAAGGGAGACATGATATAGGTCTATAAAATTATGTATGGCGTGGAGACAGCAGACAGGGAGAAACTCCTCTCCCTCTCCCATAATACTAGAACCTGGGTTCACTGAAGCTAAAGGGTAGGAGATTCAGGACAGACAAAAGGAAGTACTTCACACAACACATAGTTAAATTGTGGAACTCACTCCCACAGGATGTGGTGATGGCTGCCCACTTAGAAGGCTTTAAAAGGGGCCTGGACAAATACATGGAGGACTGGGCTATCAGTGGCTACTAGTCATGATGGGCATCTACTCCCTCCATTACCAGAGACAGTATGCCTTTGTATATCAGTTGCTGGAGAAAATTGCGGGGAAGATGCTCTTGCGGTCATCCTGCTTAGGTGCTGAGTGGCTGGGCCGAAGAGGCATGCACTGGCCTAGGCTTATGCTGCTATTGTTTGAGGAGAGTCATGGTCCTCCTCCTGATGTGTTGGTCATACATCTTGGCAGTAATGACCTGTGTCTAGTTAAAGGTAAAGCCCTAGCAATTCAGGCCAAGGCTGATTTGGTGGACATTGTGGACCGGTGGCCTGGGATACAGCTGGTCTTGTCCACGATGCTGCAGCACCATGTGTGACATAGCCTGGGCGACCCTAGGTACTTAGACTGGGCGAGGCGAAATGCCAATCAGCAGCTCAAAAATGCCATGGAAGGTGGCTTGGGCCTCTTCCTGTTGCACCCTGATTGACGGGGTGCACCTTTTCAACAAGGGCAATGATATTTTCTTAGCAGATTTGAGGCAAGGGGTGCTGGCGGTGGTGGGCCACTTGGTGGGGGCGAAGGTCTAAGCAGAGGCTTGACCTTTGCTATGGCGGGGTAGCATGGTTAGAATGTTGGAAATGGTGAGCATCTGGGCATCGCCCAGGAGGAAGTGAAGGTGGTCAAGAGTTGCCACCTGCCACATTCCTTCACGCAGTATAGCATCCCCTCACTGGCTGTTTAATTATAAATATTTAATGAAGTGGCCCTTGTTGAATCCACATTAGCGTCTGTCTCTTCATTCCAACTGTGGGGGCAATGCTGGACTAGGTGGGCCTTTGGTCTGATCCAGCATCCCTTCTTAAGTTCTCATGTTCTTATGCTTTGATGTTTCAGCTACAGGAAGATTTAATCTTATTTGAACATTAGTTTATTTCGGTTTCCTGTAAAGCACAGAAAGGTGGGGTATAAGTTCAGGAAATAAAGAAACCCCAGATCTTCTTGGCACTTGAGGCAAAATGATCAATGACCCGACAGCTAGGGTTGCCAACTCCCCCGGTAGGGCGGAAATCCCCCGCCCCGGAGGTCCCATTCACCGACGCCGGGAATCGGGGCCCGGGGGGAACCCCGCCCCGGCGTGCCCGTCACCGGAAGTGACGTCGCACGCTGGTGGCGGGGCGACGCCATTTGAGGGAAAAAAAAGAGTTTTTCCCTCAAATGGCGTGGCCCCGCCCAGCGTATGACGTCACTTTCGGTGACGCTCTGGCGGTGCGCGCATGCGAAGCGTGCGCGCGCGCGCATACACAGACGGCTCCCAGACCAGCAGGACGCTCCCCCGCCAGTACTTTTTTCGAATTTGGCAACCCTACCGACAGCGCATTTCTTTCTGTACTCTCATAAGAGAGTGTGCTATTGTTCGGGCAAGAGCTGTGCATTTGGAATATGTTAATTAGTTTCCACTTTGCACTCATGTGTGCACGTACACACATACTACATCTATATGAGTGGATGATACACAACATCAAAAATCTATTCAGAAAGGCTTTGGTATAGAGGAACACCCTTTCGTATTACCAAATAAGCTGCTGCCAAAGACCTGAAATGGCTCTGAAATGCTGAGCTATTAGAGATGACGTATCCCACCTTTAACAAAAAATCTAATGAATATCAATCTCTAAGATATTAAAAATACAGGTGCTACTGCATATAGCTTGTATGGGTATCCAGCATGGTACCTTCCCAGCACATGTAAAAGTAGCCTGAGTGCTGGTGAGTTTTTGGTGAGAAAAGAACGAGAAGAGTTAAATACCCCCCTCCCATGCCAGTGTCTCCTGTTCCATTGCAGCTGCAGTCTGTTAAATAAGATCATCAGGGAAAATAATCGTAGGAATTGGATCACCCCTTACTGTATGGTTCTGAAGGACAGGGTGTGCATGCAGAAATGGTTAGCAATGCTGGAATACATCTCCCATCCAACATATGCAAACAGGATATCACTGTGCAGCTGCTTCCTGAATTCCCAGTTCAGCATTGCAGTGCTAAAGGGGAGTGTGCCTAGATCAAAGCACATGACTATAGAGAGAAATATTCTGTACCAACATCATGAAAGGACATTTTGTAGTCTCACCCAGAGCAGTCAAAGGGACAAATTATTTCACTGCGTTCACACATCTCTTTGTCTACCTTTATCTATATGCATCAATATCTATACATATCTGTCAATATATCATTAATATATATTATTCTCAACATAGTCAAATCTGTAGATACTTAAATCCAGAGACTGAGACAGATCTTTCTACAAATCTGAAAACCTGAAATCTAAAAAAAGAGGTATGCTTTTTTTTAAAAAACACACCAAAATAATAGGAGCCGTGCCTGTAACTTTCAGAAATGAATGCCTTCTCAGTGGCAATCACAACAGAAATTCCCAGCATGTATTAGGAGCTTTAAGCACATTCTGCATCTAGCATTCACTCCGTTTTAAACCCACATGGGAACAGAAATTCCCCTCTACATTTAGGCTTTCCAAATGCTGGCGGGGGATCTGCAGCTCTTTACAGGATCCCTGCCGCAGGGGACGGCGATACGCGGCACACCCGCCATCGCCAGGATGTGACGCTACGCGTCGCTCTGGCAACGGGGCTGTTTGAAGTCCCGTTGCCAGAGCGACGCGTAGCGTCACATCCCGGCGACGGCGGGTGCACCGCGTTTCACCGTCCCCCGCGGCAGGGATCCTGTAAAGAGCTGCAGATCCCCTGCCGGCATTTGGTAAGCCTATCTACATTGCATGCCATTTTCACTTTCCTTCATTGTCGGATTTTATGGTAGCCTCCACACTGCATGCCAGTTTCACTTCCTTTAATCTCTTGGTTTTATGGTAGTGTCTGCATAGATTTATGGCCGTTTTATGAATGTTCAGAGGTGACTCTGCAGTCAGTACAGCACTGGCCCAGGGTATTTGAAAGTGGTTTTGAGCTGCATCTTTTTCTGTTTGGTAAAACAACAGAGCAAATGCTAGATGCAGAATGCCCCCCAGAGAGGGGGCCTTTCCAGGGCTGCATTGGCCTTTGAGGGAAGACTCAGACCCTAGTAGTAGGGTTGCAAGGTCCCCCCTAGCCACCGGCAGGGATGGGGGTAGGGTTGCCAGCTCCAGGTTAGAAATCTCCTGGAGATTTGGGGATGGAGCCTGGGGTAGACAGGGACCTCAGTGGGGTGCAATACTATAGAGTCTGCCCTACAAAGCATCCTTTTTTTCCCCCAGGGGAACTGATCTCTGTAGTATGGAGATGAGCTATAATTCTGGGGGATCCCCAGGTCCCACCTGGAGGCTGGCATCCTTACCTGGCACCAATCACCTGGCAACTTGATACCATGCAACTGCATGACTCACACAGAACTGGCTGCTTGCTACTGTTCAACAGCAGTCACCTCATGAAAGCCAGTGTTGTGTAGTGGTTAGAGCTTGAGACTTGGATCTGGGAGACCCAAGTTCAAATCCCCACTCTGCTGTGGAAACTCACTGAGTGATCCTGGGCTTGTTACAGATACTCAGCCCAACCTAATTCACAGGGTTGTTGTGAGGATAAGATGAAAGAGAAGAGTGGTGTTAGCTGTTTTGAGTCCCCGGAAAGGCAGGATATGAAGTAAATAAATAGAAATATAGCTGAAGATGGGTGGACTGATAAAAGGTAGGTTAGTTGATGGGTGAGGAAGATAGAAGGAAGCAAGAAAAGGTGAGGATATGAGGGTTGCCAGGAGAATGGAAAGAGGAATAGTGTGAGGTTCCCCACTGCACAACTGGCCATGGCCTTGCAGCTGGCACTGCACAATTTGGCCAGATGTTTCATAGAGACCGGGTGCTAGGGGTAGGAAAAGAGGGAAAACTGAATAAGGGGTGGCGATAAAGGTAGGCTGGCTGGTGGGTGGGAAGGAGAGAAGGAGGCCGGGAAAAGGAAGAGACTAAGTGGGCTTTTAGGGAAGGGGAGGAAATAGTGGGGGAAGGTAAAATTAGATGTCCCCTTCAAGTCATTGTGGTCCCCCATTTGTCAATATATCTAATTCTCAACATGACCAAATCTGTGGATACTTAAATCCAGAGATCTGAGCCATGAACAGACATTATATTTCTACAAACCTGAAAACACCCAATGATTGCAGAAAAATCTGAAATCTAAATAAATTGAAATAAAATTTTAAAAATTAAAAATGGACTGTTAACACCCCCCCAATAATAAAAACAAAGCCTGTGGCTTTAAGAACCAATGCCCTCCATGACTGTTGCTTGGTACCATACCGTACTGCCAGCCATCAAGCCTTTGGTTGCTGTCAGTAAAATGCAGGGGGCAGGGGATAAAATGAAAAGTAGGAAAACAATGTAAGATGCTTTGGGTCCCTGTTATGGAGAAAGGTGGGGTGTAAATGAAGTAAAGGGAGCGGTGGCGCAGGTGGTTAAACACCTGCTGTAATAACATCTACGAACTGCTGTAGCAGTTCGATACCCACCGTGGCCAGATTGAGCACCTGGCCCATTGTCCCAGCTCCCGCCAACCCAGCGGTTCGAAAGCGCCCTTAACCAACTAAAGCGCGAGTAGATAAATCGGGAACCTACCTTAGAAGGTAGGGGGCACCCTCCCCTATTCCGGGGGTC